>NC_091509.1:11810504-11970101 GCF_947461875.1 Haliaeetus albicilla | reverse complement strand
TCAGGAGTTATTTTTTGAGGATTTTGGGATTGTCTAGTTTCCAAAATTGACTTTGTGTACCTTGGAGGTTCATATGCCTGTATAGTACTTGATCCAAAAGAGGGTTGTATGCTCTATGCTGTTCTCCCAACTTCCCTTAATTTCATTTGATTCTGTCTAATAAATGCAGACTTTCCATTCTAATATGATACAAAATAGCTTGAAATAGAACTGCTCAAACTGACTTAAATCAAGCCACCTTGGATGCTAGGATTGGTAGAGCTTCACTGCAGTTCAGCACTCCACCTGACCTGTTTGGACTTGGGAGAAATGACATTTATTTTCCCCAGGAGAGCGCCACATTAATGGTTCGTGCTGATGTTTGAGTTAGCATTTTCACGTCCAGCTTCCTTGCTAGTGCTGTGCCCTGCAGAACTCATCCTCCATCCCTGGAGGGAACTAGGACAGCAGGATGCCTTCTATACCACACCAGTCTAAAAATAAGCCACCAGAACAACAGGCAGCAGAACAACTTCTGCAAGATGTTTATGTCCTAAGCTCTTGGCCAACTTCCTTCCTAAGCTGCCACATTCCCCAGCCTGTCTGAATCCCATGTACAGCTTAAAGAGTTTCCATCTCATCTTGTGCACAGTCCATGAATAACTGCCTTGTTATGTATATGCACGGTGGAAGGGTGGGGTGGAAAAAACTCTGGTAGGAGCCTGTCTTGAGCTTGCAGTAAATACTTACCCAACAGAAACGTCAATGAGATTTGGCAGCTGTGAGGAGGACTTCTGGAAAATCGTTTCAGGTTCCTAGGAAGTGAGAGAGGCATTTGGTAATGGGTGGGGACATTTTTTCTTTCCCTTGCCATTTCTTGTCAGAGAAAGGGGAAGATCTAATTCCTCATTACTGATCTAAGGAAATACCCTGTACCTAGAAACAATATCCTCTGCACCTAGTCTATGCTTGTACTGTCTTTAGAGAAGTCTCAGGAGGAGCCTTGAATAGTGTAATACCAGATCTGTCATTCTCCAACAGTCCCAGTATCTGTGGGAGTCACAGAGGATGCCTGTCTAGGAATGCCAAGCAGAGAAAGGTAGAGAGCACAATAAAAGCTGTCAGGAGATATCACTTTAAATCACTGAAATGTTTCTGTTATTCTAACCCTTTTAACTTCTGGGTAATACAAACAAGGTAAAGCAATATTTTGTTTTTCTCTTCTTCACTCTATTTTGTTGTCTTCCTTTGCCTTGGCCCATGACTATTTACCTAGCAGTAAATAAAATTTGGGGGTTAAGCTTCCCTCCTTAATCCATAGTAGATGAGTCTTTCAGTGCAATATATTTCTTTTACTCCACTGTAAAATTATAAGTGCCTGGTCCTGCAGCTACAGTTTACAAGGCACTGAGCATTCCTGTCCCAGTGATAAAGGATGTCACTTAATTTGGGCACTTGAATGGTTAAGTACTTAAAATTTACCAAAATTAAAATTTCATTAAGTTTCACAGATTCATTTTTTTCTAACCAAAAAAATCCTTCTGTACTTAACCACTTGCTCACAGATGATATAAACGTGTGGTATCTGAGGTGTATGAAGTAATTGCTCAACTGCTCAGCACTGCAGTTTCAGGCACAGAACCCGAGAGAGACACGGTACAAACAGGTCCTTTAGAGAAACAAGAATGCTCAGAGGTTTAGAAAACCCAACATGAAGATAGAATGAAGAAACTAGACCGGGCAGGGCAAGAGACAGCTAAATACCATATCAAGGTAGTCTTCAGGTACAAAAAGATTTCCCCAAGGAAGCAGGCTGTTAAATGTTTTTCATGTTCAGTTGGAATTAGGCAAGAAGTAATGGACTCAGATGAAAAAAAAGGGGCAACTTTGAGTTTAGACACTGGTGATCCTTCAAGACTGGACAAAATTCCACAAGCTGCCTAATTGATCTCCATCACTGGAGAATCTTAATACCATTTTGCTTGAAGTGCCACCAAAGTTTATTCCCAGCCTATGAGGTACAAAGCAGCCAAGCAGCCTCACCCTTCCCAAAAGCCACCTGTTCTGACAAGGTGTGAAAGTATGGGAGGCCTGGACCAGCTGTGTTGCAAGGGGCTGGGCTTGGGCCCCTTTCCATCCTTACAATTCTATGATATACCAAGAGAGTGTGCAAAGAGAAGTCTACTCTCCGTGAGGTGCATGAACTTTGTCAAGAATATGAAGGTAAATAGGAGAAGTAACTGTTTATTTCTAAATAAGGAATGAAAACAGCACTTTCAGAATATTTGCTGTTGTACAATAGCTTTATCTACTGTGTAGATATTTATTGGTATCTTCATTGGTATGTTCATGGTATTACGGAAAAAGTATGGTGGACTTACCATCACTTGCACAGCCACAAGAAGTCCAGCTGCACTAGAAGAAGCTTATTTTGAAAAGTAAATAGAAGAAAACACTTAATTCCAACAATGACATCCTTTCTTCCATATTTTTAGATTCCATCTGGGATCAGCACTGTCTCAATCAGTAGGTTGTGTCAAGTGGGGTAAACTCCCTCAAACTCTGGACCGTTCAGCTTTTAAAACCCACCCAGAGCTGTGAGCTTTGGAAAAGCTTCAGAGCCCTCTGGGAGAGGGAACTGGAGCTCATCTCCCTTGCTGCAGTATGTGCAAATTGTGCCTGTGTGCCTGACTTTTCTATCACATGTTGCCCAAAATGCCTCATGGCAATGTTAGGGTGCTGAATTGGGAAGATCCAGGAGACTGCTGCACTGTGTACAGGCAAAGGAGCTGCAGTTGTCTGAAGACTATATGTCACTTAACTCAGGAAGGCAAACTGTGTTAGAGAACCTCTCTACTCTTCTGTGTCATAATAATCAACAGTATCATTTATACAAAGAGACTGTGACTTAAGGCAAAATTTGCACCAGCTTGGAATAATTTATAGGAAACATGTGCATCTCAATCACCTGAATTGGCTGGAGATTATATTATTTACATATTTTGTAAATATTCTATATATGTTATACATATCCTCTATATTTTATACATATTACATTTAAGAAAAAATACAAGCTCCATAATCCCGAGGGCCATAAGCATATAACAGAAATCTTTTGAGTGCATGCCCTTTAGAAAGAATCTTTTTAATATGTAGATACTGTATATAATTTTTCCTTCCTTATTTCGCTTTGCTGCCTATTTTTCTGATTCTTACTGCTAGAGATGGGTCTGAAACAATACCTTTGGCTTTGGCCTCCTCCTTTAGTCAGAAGAGTTGTTTGTCCAACAGTGGAATTACCTTTAAGTGTTTTTCCATTTGCTTATTACATCATTATCATTCTTTTCGGTGTCACTCCTGGAGGGTGTGAAGGTTCTAAACATTAAAAGAAGAATAGAAAACAGCAGAACATTGCCTATTGTGGAGCTCAGCTCTCTGTCACACCTGCCCCAAGTTGCAATGATTGCAGCAAGGAAGCTAGACAAACTTTGAAAATATTTTGTAGCTTGATGCAACTCTGAGGAGTTAAATCTTTTTCCTCAATAGCTCAACTCTTCTCAAGATGCAGCACAGCATATAAGGAGCCACACAAATTTTCCTTGCGAAAGTTACACCTGCCCTCTGGGTGGTAACAGTTTATAGCTCCTCTTGTTTTCCTCACAGCTTTTTTATTTGCTTAAATGTTTATATGGTGCTTCCATCCTGTTTGAATCTACAACAGCTTGCTCTCACGTAAAGGGTGGAGGCATCTCTCCAGACACAGATTCCTGTAAACTAATGGCTTTGATTAGTTTAGATGAAAGAGACACTTATTATAAAACGTCCCATACTGGGTGCAGCTATGTGGGTGGATTGTACACCTGTAAAAAAGAAGCACTGTATTAGCTAGACCCAGTACAGCAGGGTTTGGTGCTACTTTAGCTCCATCTGTAGTCATCTAGTATCACCCTTTTTAATTGTATCAAATACTACCTCTTGCAACACCTGCTGATAAACTTTTTAAGGTAGATAGGAACAACCAGTTGTATTTGGCCATTACATAAGTGATTATGCCCTCAGCATACAAACCGAATGGTTATCCTGCATCCCATGCATGAAGTCTGGGGAGGATTAAACCACCAAGCAAGTCCTCTGCAGATGTAAGGATCTTTATTTGGAGCAACTGAATATTTTCTTTTGTGGCCTTCTTTTTTCCTTCTTGGCTGTCATTAGAGAACAGAAAATGTACACAATTCTGTCTACTGTAGGGATTATTGACTGTGTGTGATCTTTTGGGGAGCTGTTGAGGAACAAGTGTAATTTTAATAGAGGCATCTTCAGTAGAAACAGGAGCAGGATGCTATGTCTAATACTGTGCCTCTGACACAGAAGAAGGCTTTTTTGTCAGTTAGGTAATAAGGCAGTAAGGCCTTGTCATGTTTTAATTTGTGTGAGCAGAATGTGTTTAGACTGGGTGAGGAGGATGTTTTGGCATTGGGTGATGAGGATGTTTGGTTAAGCCAGTTGTTAAGTTGGGTAAATCTGACATCAAAGAGTTTGATAAGGTATTTCTAAGATCTTTGTGACTTCAGTGATGTTGTTAGTACAGAAATGATATAAAGATAAATGAACTGACACTTAACCAATGAAATAGGTTACCTCCAAGTATATTGTAGGGTAGATCAGTGTATATGGCTCTAGATGAAGTGGGCTGAGTTATGAAAAGGCATGGTTTCCCACAGCTTTCCCTAGCAAATATAACAACTAACTGCTGGTCATTTCCTTCTGCTGGGCAAGAGTGGTGCATATGGAAGGGATAATGAGATGCAATGAGCTGCTTCTTGGATTCTGGTAGTAAGTAATGTTAGACAGAAATCAAGACACTAGCTTAAATTAGCATGTGGTGACTTGCAGTGCTTTCAGTGTAACTAGTTAGCAGCAAACCTAGCAAAAGCAGCAAGTATGTAATTAGACTCTTACCTAAACAGAAGGCCAACAAGAACCTTTGGCAGCACTGCTCCACCAAGGAGCTACAAGGAGTACAGGAGACCCAAAAGACATAAGGATGGTCTAAACTTCTGCCAGATCTCTGTGAGCTGCAAAGAAAAACCTCAGTGTCTCCAGTCCACCATGGCAAAAAACAGAAGAGGGTCTGTAATCTACAGCTGCCATGACCTCTTTGAATTTCTGTCATGTGTGGGCAGATTGGTGCCCAGGACAGCACAGACCCTTAGGGAGATGCTCAGCACTTCACATGATGCAACATCCATGTGAGAGGGACTTTCTCCTGCATTCAGTACATGGGGACACTGATGTGACTTGAAGCTTTATGTTGTACTAGAAATAACCATGCTATAGGATGCTGCTAACAGAAAATTGTGAATGTTCTTTCCAGTAGACTGAAGAGTAGCACGTGAGCACCCTGGTCAGGGTGTAAGGTTTCTCCTCTTTCTCACCAGCACAGGGAGTGAATCACAGGGCTACTTTGCTTAGCTTTGATTGGTAGATGATTGCCCTCAGTCTCAAATTATTCGTCCCTCCTGCTTTCTACCACAGCAGAAGGCAATGATTTTAGTAGAGCTAAAAGAGGAGGCCAGCAAGGTCTTTCACCCTGAAGCATTAAGAAAGTCTGAATTCTGTCCCAGGCCAGCTCCTCCATTGTTCTGGGTCAGGACTGCATTGACTTCTGCAGCTGTTGGCCACCCTCCCCCAAGACCTGTACAAGTGTCTTAGGCTGGGACCTAACCCAGCAGTCACCAAGGTGTCTGAGAAGACTTTCTTTCACCTCTGTGGGTATTAGAGCATGAAAGCAGCTGGATGGGCAACTCTTTTTCGTGTTCTCCACTTAATTTTCTCATAAGATCAGTTTTGGATGTAGGTTTTTATTCCTAAGCTGTGGCTAGTTGGGGAAAGAAGGTGATACAAAATAAGGAGAAAAGGAGTTGTTTTTCTAATCAGTAAAAGAGACTTTCTGCTCTGGAGTAAATCCCCGTCTCCTTTCTTTTCCAAGGACTCAGTGCAAAACATGGGCCAAACGCAGCTAATGAAATTCTATTTGTCTTAATGATCCTCTGGGCACAGGAGATCCTTGGTGATCAAACTGAGATGACACCTGCCACTACTAAGTTCTGTTCCTCAAAACACTGAGACAATCCCAGCAGATAAATGATATAACATAATTCCCATTATGGTATTACCATAAAGCCAGACAGCCTTATGTTTACCACGTAAATAATTAGTCACCAGGCAAATCAGAAAAAAAAGAAAATAATCCCACCGTCACCTTAAATTACCTGTCAAACATTTTCCTCCATTTGTCTTTTAGGGCACTTATTTTTTGCCGTGTGGTCCTGGTTCTTGATTAGTTTAACAACCCCCCCTGCATTTTGACAGCAGAAGAAAAGAAGAGGTGATTATTACAGTTACTGCTCTTGCTTTGCCTTGAAAGTCCATTCTAAAGAAGGCATTAGAGAAGGCTTTCTTGTGGCTGAGAGATCAGATTACCACAATTAAAGTAAAAAGGTGTGGTGCTATTTACTCTGCATGTTATGACACATGAAAGAAAGTGATTCAGGCAAGAAAAATAATTACACATTAATTTGTGTTTGGCAACTTTGTTTCATATACGTGGCCCACGGAGCTTAGATAAAAAGCTATTTTGTCCAGCGCGTTCTCTGTGTAAGCTTGGAGAAGGGCTTATGCCGCTGCAGTACATTTTACGAGGAGTTGCCTGTGTATGTGTGTGTGGATGAGGAAATATGTGGGGCTAACCTCCTGGTCATACACTACGGCACTACCTTGGATTAATTTTTCATCATGAAGCCCCATACTGCCTCTTAGGTTTCACTCAACTGAAAAATCATAATGCAACCCAGAAACTCACCCCAGGTTTGACAAAATTCTTGCAAATCTGAGGAGAACACATAGAGTTTCTGAGTCAGTTCATAGAGTTGTATATAGGATTTGGGTGTGAATAACTCTGAAGGTGCAACTCTGAAAATGCATATTAGCTAAATTCATACAGGTTTCTGTAAACTAGGGGGTAACTGCAGTGTGCTCTCAGTGCAGCTTGAGAGGAAGTTCAGTCTTTGCAACTGCATAATATGCGTGCAATAAATCATGTGTGAACTCCTCTTGTTCTTTGAGAAAATATCCCCTTTATTATACTGGCAATAACACGCAGGGAGGCAAGCTCCAAAACACCCAGGAGGGTTTCAGTGTTGTCACACCAGGTTTAGCAGTACATTAGAAATGCTGGTTGTTAGAACTGTGAAGAATAACACAATCTGAACATGACCAGCATGACTACAGTACAGCTCCCTTACTGTAAATAGTTTCAGCAACAAATTCTTGACAAAATCGGTTAATTTCAGACAGTGCAGTTTCTGTGCTAGACAGATGTTAATTTTACAAAAATGATCTTGAACTGGCATTCCTGCAGGTTTTCATAAAATGATACACATACATGCATATCAGGTCTGTGAGCACAACAGTCTCTTCATTAGAGAAACCACCCTCAAAATGGAAGAAACAGCAAAAGAAACTTCAAAAAGAAGGTCTGCTATCTTATTTTAATTTCTGTTTTCAGAGGAACCCTCTGCATAAGGTTGTACAGTTCTACTGACTTCAGGACAACCTAATGTTAATGGGATGATGACAATAGCAGAAGATTTGGCCCTCAGGAGAATATACTCATATCCCTATAGTAATAACTTAGTTCAAGGAAACAGCAGTTATTCATAATGTGAAAAGAACAAATACATGAAATGTAAACCCACAAAGCTTCATTTTCCCACAAAGCAAGCTTTTTGCATAAATCATCATTATCCATTGCAAAGAGACAGTTTTAATATTAATGAAAAGTTTGCTGTTCTTATATCAATATGTATGTTGGACTGATTGCCTGAGTATGGAAAGGGAATGTATTTACATTAGTAAATAAAATAAAATTTCTGAACATACAGGAAAAATCCAGCCAATGGAATTGTGTTTGTTTTCTTATAAAAGTTTGTGGAACAATTTTTATAGAACAGTCTAAAATGGTATCATTTATTCTGTGTGCTGGCTAAAAAATACATTGATTTAATTTGGCAATTATTGTCTCTTTTCTTTCTGCCAACCTATTTTTAATCTTCCAGACAAGAGACACTGAGCTTTTTTACATAACACTACAAAGCATTAATTCTAATCTGCGAGCTACAGAGTCTAGGGAATGCGTGATACTTTGGCAAAATGCTTTTATTGGCATGGCACTGTGATGGCTGCATTACTTGCAACTGGCAGAGAGATGTTAGTGCCTTCTGTAAACTACAGGAGTTCCACATAATCCCTTGACACATTTTACGTTCAGTTTTTGCAGGGATTGATCTGGGCACTGTATGGCAGAGGTAACACAAGCACAGCTGCACCAGGTGAAACTGGAGATCTGCCTAGACCAGTAGCCTCTCTCCAGTAGTGGCCAGTAGCAGATATTAAGGGCAGAGCATGCGAAAAGGACAAGCACGTGGTGATTATTCCTCAGGATTTGCTCTCTGCCTCCAGCTGTTTGTGGCTTAGGGATATCTCGAGCCAGAATTAGTGCCTGCCAAACCAAGAGCTCTCAGAACATCAAACATGCAGAAAGGCACTTTCATGTGTAGCATGAGCAGGACAAAGTGTGTTTATGAAAGGCTGCTAAATGTCCATTTTGAACCACTAGCTACTTCTAAGAAGAATGAATTCAAACGTTTCTCTAAAAAGATAAACATGCAACTGGTGCATCCATTTCTGAGTGCTTTTGAATGCTCTGTATTTACTGGCAGGTGTCAGCACTAAGAAACACAATTAAGGTCTGAATAGTCCTGGATCGTAATGGTAACTCTGCTAGGTAGCTTCAGTTGCTTAGCGTACACCTGCCCCAGGGGACTTGGAAGGTGGCCAAAGTCATTGACAGGTTCATAAAATGTAGGTGCACCCTCGAAAGTCTCAGAAATGCTTTCAAAAAAGCAAATAAGTGTGGTGTTTCCATTGTGCTTCAGAAAACAAACCCTTCAGGAAGAAAAAAATAATGGAAACATATGAAACGTAAATTGGATACACTCAAAGTTAATGAAAGGAAAATCTTTTTCCATTTTAGTTAATGTCTTAAATTAGAATTTTGGTATAAAAGCTGGAAAACAGATGGAGAGGATATATTTTTTTAAAAATAATTTGTTAGTGAATTTGAGGCTCATGAATGAGAGTACCTAATAATAGCATTAGGTAGAGCAACACTCAGTGTGGACTGCAGCTACATTGGTTTCTCCACTGTAGTTCTCCCACTGCATTGCAGAAACCTGTCCTTGTGTGCTGCAGCCACATCTAGCACCTCCTGCTGGT
This sequence comes from Haliaeetus albicilla, assembly GCF_947461875.1. Classification (NCBI taxonomy): domain Eukaryota; kingdom Metazoa; phylum Chordata; class Aves; order Accipitriformes; family Accipitridae; genus Haliaeetus; species Haliaeetus albicilla. Next base: position 11,960,786 of record NC_091509.1, on the reverse strand, counting down.
CTCATTCAACCAGAAAACTGCTCCTGCTCCACTCTTTCCCCAATAGTCCTGACTTGGATTACGTCTTTTTTTGTTTGTTTCTCCATTCTCTCTTGGACTGCAGCACAGTCCATTTCTGACAGTCTCTATGAGATCTTTTACTCCACCTTGCCCAATCTGATGCAGCTTGACTTGAAAACCATATACTGTCCTCATCTTCTGGCCTTCCCAGTTTTTGCCCCCTCCCTTTAGCTGAAGGGGGGTCATTGTGATACTCATTGTATAACATTATTCAGATTTTCCACTGGTCCTTCCACTGCTTTTGGTAAAACTCATCAAGCTGTACATTTGCAATTTACGCTAACAAAAGTAATAAAGAAAGGTTATAAATCTTTGTCTTGAAATCGCCCATCAAGTACTGTTTTTCTTTAAAAAAAGTATTTCTCTTTTTCCATTCCACAGCTTCACATGTATTTCTTCCTCTGTTTTTATCAGCCATCTTGTTTGCATAGCTGCTCCCCAGGATATTTGTCACGGCTGGCTTACAGCACACTCTGCTGATTTACAGCAGCAATTAATAATTTCATATCTGTTGGGAGGGGATGGATTTCTATCTTACAAGGATGAGTAGCAAATGATACCCACAAGCCTGAAAAATGCTGATGAGCATTTTTTCATCCAAATCAAAACACAGAGTTCATGCACAGGTGACAAGCTGGAGAGGAAGATGTTGAGCAAGTATGGAGGGCATCAGAGAGCTGCTCAAAAGTCCCAGGTGGGAGTGGGACTGACGTTGTGTCCTGACTCAGTGCTGCCTATCCTTCCACCCGCTGGGCGAGATCCTCTGCCTCTGTTAGTCCAGCTGGCCCCATTGGCACCCCACACTGGAACTGGCTCGCCCTGCTTAGGCTCTAATGCTGTGAGTGCTGCAGGTCAGTGGCTGAGAAGCTGTGAGCAAAGTTGTGCAATTAAACTTGCAAAGCACCAGCCCACACTCTAGACAGCCCTATCTGATTCTTACCTTTATGAGCAACCACACTGACACACACTACCGATTGGTAGGGAGAGGGAAGGAAAAAAAATGACCAGGTTTGCTGCTTTCATTAAAATCATTCTGGGCCAGAGTTTTGGTCTATATCCTTCTTTGTATGCTATCTCACAAAGGCAAATTTGAGCCAAGAGTTGCTGCTAGCTTTCTCTGCAGATACCAAACAGCAGCAGAGTGAAAAAGAGGAGTTTGTACCAAGACAAAGCAGCAAGAGACCCTTCTTTCAATCTGGCTTTTTATTGTACTTCTGGGTATTCACTCAGCTTAGAGACAGCACTGATTGTCTCAGGCAGTGGACTGTGAAAAGCCTGCAAGTGCAAAAGAGGCACACAGACCCCATAATCATCATCATCATCATCATAATCATCTTATTTAGTAGATGTCCATACATTGTTCCTGTCCCAAATACTGTTTATTCCACTGTACCTGAGTGTTCCTTGGTAACAGTATAGCTGGACTTCTTGAGGCTTCCAGAGCTGTCTTCATCCTGACCTTGTCTGGCATTTAAACTCCTTTGCAACTTAGCACATTTTTGACCTTGCCCCATGTAGGCTGCATGGCTTTCCCTTCCCACTTGGCTAATCCACCATACTCTCTTCCTCCAAAGCTTTCATACAAACACACTAAACCAAGGTTGGTAAGCAGCAGGTACAAGAACACTGAGCCTGCCCCCACTGCTAAATCTCCAAGCTCGGACTAGTTTCTGTGTTGCCTAGTTTTTCAGGTGAGGGGAATATCTATCAGATGAGGACAGCCTTTGGGGTTTTCACTGTCCGGTGCTGAGCACATTGTTGATATTCAAAATGCTGAGAAGTAGCAAGCATTGACCTGAAACTTATAACACCCACATTAATATTCTCCTAGGTATTCCTAGGTATAAACTTGAAACTACTGGAGGGACAGGCAAAGGAGGAAGGGGAAAAGTCTCCTTGGCTTTTAGTCATTTGAACTGACCATAAGCTGAAGGTACCTTGGATAAGGCCTGAAATGTTGGCTTTGTACACATATATAGATCCCTTTAATAACCAGGATATACACAATTGCCTTTCAACCTAGAGAATTATATAACACTTCACATGGTTTTGCAAGGAGTGTACCAGGGAGTATTTGAAAGGATCTGAGCCAAGAAGCTGTACAGACAGCAAGGCGTCTGTGTTGCCACTACAAAGTGGATGTTAATTACCTAAAACAATACATGTAATAGGCGAAGAGAAAAATGCTCTGCATTGCCTTGCCATACCCACTCATCTAGTGCATCTCTAACTGCACAGTTATTTAGCCTGGAGGGATCATAATTAGCTGCTTCATAAATTAATAAGGGAAAGGAGGAGGGAAGGGGAAAAACTACCAGTGCAAGAATGGTGGGAAACTTTAGATAGGATGTTTCTCGAAGAATGTCGTTAGCACGCATAATTGCTTCATTAAATAAAGACACATACAAATGCACAGGGATTCTCCGTCCCTCGAGAGAGAAGGGTTGCTCGATAGGCATTGTGTGGCTCCTAGTTGAAGGACACCCTGGAGGTGCCGGGCAAATGCCAGGTGACTGCCATGCTGCGCCCAGCATGCTGAAAAACTTCGCAAAGAACATGGAAAAGTGATACGTGGCCAAGTGTGATTCATGACCCACTCTAACATATTTCATCCAAGGCACTCAGTGTTGAGAGCACCAATTAGTGAAGTCCTGCATGGTTCATCATGAGCAAAGTGAAGACATGTATCATTGTCCCTATTCTACAGATGGAGAAACTGAGGCAGACAGTGACACATCTTGCTCCAAGTCACTTGACAGGTCAGGATCAGGCCAGCTGCACTAACCGCCACTGCCAAACTCCAGCTGGGTATAATGAACCTATTGGAATCCCATTTACATTAGTTAATTATGAGTTCATAAAAACAATGGGTTTTATTTCCTTTATTATGCAAAGAATTTACAAGGTGGGAGAAGCATCTACCCAGTTTGCAACCAGACACTAGATCCATTTAGCTAATTAGCTGGTTCCAGGCTGGCAGTTGGATGCATTCATATGTCTTCATACACCATTACCACAGTCTGTTTTGGAACCAAATCCTCTTACGAGACAGTGGAAATATGTCCAAAAGTACAGAAAGGGGACACATGCTCTATCTGACCAGAGGCACTGCACCACGTTCCTCTTTCTGTGAATTTTGCTCCACAGACTTCCACACTTTTTATCTGTTAATCCACAGCAACTCATCTTGGATCCAGAGCCTGTCTTTACGGGCTGTTTCTGCATATTTTTTCCCTTAAAAGCCAGGCTTCTTGAATCACAGGGAGGTGAGGGATGTGACTTGACTGTAGTCCAACAGCAAGTCTCAATGATTCAAAGTCAGAAGTGGAATTCAGCTCCCAGGCTTCAAGGAAAACTGGGCCAAAAGGAAACTCTGCTTTTCCCATTCTACATTGGCCAGTAAGCTAAAAGTTAGGCAAATAGGAAGCATGTCCCACCCTGAGCAATATGGAGAGCGTGCTTTTTAAAACTGCAGCTGGCTTTTTTTGGTGGTAACTAGCTTTCTACAGGAATATGTGGGATTTCAATAGAAAGGCATGTGGAGTATATTCCATTTGATTTTAAAGTATCCCCTGTGTATGCTTATTTGCATTCATCCTTACTAAACACTTCTTCATCTCCTGAGCTTCTTCCTCTTCCCTCAGTGCTGGATTTGTTTTTTGCTGTTTTCAAATATCTTTATGCTCTTCCTCCCTTTTCTCTTTCCGGCCAAGGGTCTGGCAATTTCTGTAATGAAAACAGTTGCTTGCTTCCAGAAAGTATTTTTCTTTACATTAAAGCCTTACATTCATTTTTCACGCCACTTGTGAAAGCCCATTTTAGATTGTGCACCTCCTGCACAGTCTTGCTTTATTTCCTTAGCTCCCTACATGCTGTCCCACCATTAGGATGTTGTTGGCCTTCCTGTTTATATCTTTGCACTTACTTCTCAGTGTCTAACCATGACTCTGTTCCTGACTGCCTTTTCTTTTTTTTTTCCCCTCTTCTTGGACCCTCCTCTGCTTTCCTCAGCCCATCTCAGGCTTCCCATTGCCCTGTAAACCCAGGACACATTCTCATGCCTTTATTTGCCCAGAGAAGTAACCTTCTTCCTAACTTACTGAATTCAGTAATGCCATTTGCAAAGTAAGAATGGATATACCAGCCCGCCTTTGAGTTAAAGCTTGTGGAAAGTGAATGCCCAAATCTTATTTCAGAAAATTTCTGGAAGTCTTACTCTACATGACTGAATTACTGTGTCTGACTCTGCCAGCTCCCTGACTGGGTCTTCTCTATCCCTTCACCGTGGAGGAAGGCTAGAGAAAACCTTTCTGTCAAAGACTGAACTGGCAACAAGAAGCCTTCTCCCTCCCTCCCTCCCTCCCTCCCCTTTTCTCATTATAAATTTCCATGGCACAATAAAGCATTTTCCAACCAAGACTAGTGCTGAACATATTGACAGAGCTAAATACATTGAGCCATTTAGATTTGGGGTTTTCTGGTCGGTTGGCTTACTAAAACTGTTGACTTTCAATGGCAAAGTTCCCACTGACTTCAGAGGGACTTGGATTTCACCCTGCGTGTGGTTAGAGCATCTGCGACCCTGCCTTGTGTGAAGTATGTCATGATCAAGTTCTTAAAGGTAAACAAGCACAAGTGGCAAAAATAGAGCAAACTTCCAAATCCTTCCACCTATAATAATTAATTATTAATTTCTTACGGTGCTGTAAATTGTATAAAGGATACCCTTTAAAATAGATTTTTGTACTCTTAATTAAGTGCTGTTTTTCAATAAAGTATATGCTTTGTGCCCCAAGGATATTCAATCTCAGGCCTTTCATCCACTATAGAAGCAGTGAAAAGAGGTTTATGATAAGCAGGAACTTTTTAAAGATTTATTCTGCAAGCCTGAGTAGTTCCTTGAGAGAAATGATAAAAAACCTATAGTTTCCTGGAGTTGGAAAATCTCCTGTATTAAAAGCCTTGGAGTGGTTTAGGTCTAAGTACCTCAGATTCCTGACTTCAGGCCTCATCTTAATTTCATATATTTAACTTAATTGATTTCAATGGGCTTATGATGACTTAGAGTGGGGTAGGTGGGTCAGCCCTCTCATTTCTGTTTTGATTGTGCAGTGCGGTTCCATAAGCATCCAGATAAATCTAGTTTTCTCTCTGGCAGCATGAGTCATTTACTGGGTGGTGAGAATGTGAGGTCTAGTCTTCTTGTGGCATTTCCTGCATGCAAGAATTGAGCTTATGTGAGATCAGATGCCATGGCATTGCACTCCGACAAAGGGCTCACCAACACAAATGAAGAACCGAGATATGCGTGAGACACTCCCCCAAGGATCACCAGAGAACAAGAAACTACCTTTCCATAGCTGTCCCATAACCATACCTTCATCCACTCTTCCTAGTGTTGCAGTCTGTTGATGCTCATGGAAGATGCTGGGGACCGCTCTGGCCATGTCCTCCTGATGTCGTCTCCCTCAGTAAGAGTATCAGCTTAGTTCTCTAGGGATAAGAATAGTCACATGGAGATGGGTGCTATCATCAGGAACTACATCTTAATATTAATTCTGGAGCCCACATACATAGGGAATTCGATTCACTCTCCAGCAGTGGTGGCTGATGGCCTCAAACTCTACTGAAGTACAGCATGTAGCAGCAGCCAGTTTTGCCTCCCAAGTCATTAGCAGAGGCATAGCTCTTTACTCCAACAACATCCCAAGTACCAGGGCAGCACTGACCTTATCACTTCAAAAATTGCCCAGCAGGCAAAGCCTCTGTTAAATACAAATTCAAGTGAAGCGCAGAAACTATGAACCATGGACGTACTGGAGTCAGTTAAACCCCCAGCATTTCATTCATGCAAGCACGAGAGTAACTAACTCTTCAAAGTCCCAAGTTCTTGTGTGTGGGGCAATTACAGTTGCTCTTCAAATAGCCATATAAAAGCATGGATTCCCTGCTGAAACTGGCCCTGAAATCGGGCAACTGGGCTTTAATTGCAGTACCCTCGCTGTTTGGGCTTTTCAGTGGACCCCCTCTGTCCTTCTCTCTTCCCTTCTTCACAACCCTGCTCTGCCAGAGTCTTGCAACATGCTGCAAAATGAACATAATGCAGAGGCAAAGCATGGTGTGATGTCCTTCTTCCTCTGCTGCTTGCTTGGGGACATCAAATGATGTAATGTTTCATCTTGTGATATTCCAAAGTGTTTTAAGACCTGTGAATCAACTTGTGCCTGCCTCCTGCAGAGGTACATTAAATAAAGCAGAGATACGAAGGACTGAGACCACGGCAAGTTCTGCATTTAGCGTATTTGATTCAAGGGGGCACTAGTCCTTCTGCACAGCCAAAGGGAAAAGGCTACCATTGTCCTGGGATATTCCTCATGCCTTTCTGTAGCCCACTGTGAGCCAGGAGAGCTATGTGTACGACATTCATTTGGAGAATGTGTTGGAGAGCAGGCTAATGCAAGGACCCTCACAGCGCAGCTGTGCTATCAGCCCAAATGTCAAATGTCTCTTCGCACCCTGTATAGTGACTTGTTGCCTTTAAGATCAGAAAAAAGTTCTCTTTGCATTTCTCTGCTGCCTCTGCCTCAGTATTTTAAAGCGCTTTACAAAGCTGCTGAAGGATTCTTCAACTCCCCCTCCCCAGTAAATGTATGCCCTGCACTGCTGACGCACAGAAAAGTTAATTGACTTAATTTAAGTCACACCACATCCTTGGCAGAGCTGTGAAAGGAACCTGGGAGACCTGGAGGGGGGAACCTCTCTCCTCTGTCTGCGGGGTTTTAACAGCCACGCTGTCAGCTAGGAGACAGATTTCATCAGCACAGAAGTGTCACTGGACTCTGCTAATAAACAGCTTTATGCAGTCTCCCTTACAAGATCTAGCATATGACAGAACTACAAATAGGGCTGAAAAGCATGTTGGGGAGAGGATTGCCAGAATGCCAAGTGGCAGATTAGACATAGGGCGAGTATATTGCAAAACAGTGTTTTTGCCCCATATGAGTCCAGAACTGCAGCACACAATTTTCCCAATTCATACAGTTAAGGGTTCTGTGTCCCTCCCTCAGACAATGTTACAGTACTGAGTTTTGTCTTAAAATTCAGATAGGTGGATAGAAAAACAAAATGGGAGAGCTGAAAAAGGGAACTGATGAGTCTCCACTAATGGAAAATGGAAAGCCCTGGTCTCATAAAATTTCTCATTAAAAAAGGAAAAAAAGGGAATTGCAAGGCTAGAGAAGGCAGCCTTACATCTGAATCAAACCTTGAGCAAGCAGGACTTGAAAGAGAGTTTGTTTCTTTTCTTTTTTCTTTTTTTTTTTTTTTTCCTCCTGGAGGGATCTTAGGTAAATAAAGCCTGGCATGAACCCTCCTTCTTAAGAAACATGTTCTGAAGAAGGATGAAATCAACAGATTGAGGTGCTCTTTAGATTAGAATTAGTCAAATTAGCTGAACCAGAAGCAATAGATTATCATACAGCTCCAAACGTCATTTGTGGCTTCTTGTGCCAGCCGTGTGACACCTGTCTTTGACATTCAGCAGCCTCACACAAGGCTCTAAAGGGGAAATTAATTTCCTTTCTTTCCTTTCTCTGGCCCAGGAAACTGTCTCCCCCCTTTTTTTTTCTCTTCTTTTCTTTTTCTGTCGCCAAGATTTCTGACTCACAGCACATGGAGATGGTATTAGTCACAAGCTATTTCCTGTTTTGCAGATAACCTCACAGGCTGGGGCTTCACGGTCAACAGCACAACCAGGTGGAGTGCAAGGTAGATGAGAACCAAGCACTAGCAATTGCCAGGTAGGCATAAAACCTTCACATAGCTGATTATCCTCACAGGCATCTTTTGTTGTTGTTGTTGTTTTCTATAAATGAAGGGCATTATTTTAAAGTTCTTTATATTAATATATTTGTCTCCCGTGAGTTTTCCCAGACCAACACACCAAACATGTCTTTACTCGTCCTGGTCTCAGTACAAATTCGATCGTTAGCTTTTAAAGGTGAAACTCTTGCCTTGTTGAAAACCTATTAAGTGTCAAGTGAGAGGACCATGTCAGACAACCCAGAAAGGTTCAAAATAATTTGCTGCAACCAGGGCACCAGATTCTTCTCTATCTCACCATTTTCTTATGGCATGTTTGCTCTGCAAATGCCAACACAAAGGGGAGACTTACCCCAGCTCAATGAGTTTTACTGTCCAGCCTGCTTCAGCCCATGATGTGTCTGTGCCTTTAGCTATTGCCTCCTAAAAACCAGATCCATCTGAATCCAGTTCAGCTGGCAGAAAGCAGAGGATTACACTTCCATCATCAAGAAACCTACTTGGTTCAGGGAGGCCCCTGGAATGGGCAGCAGTCAGAATTGCACTAAAATGCATCCCTATGTTCCCCATCCGTACAGGATGTTATGGGTTCCACATGAAGAATTCACTGAAGTGACCAGACCAGCTCACCTCCACCTCTCTTCTGCTGCGCTGCCCTCCTCCCTGCTCAGCAAAAACCTTGTGTGCCGAGCAGCTTGGTACCAGCCAGGACTGACAGTGCTGGAGAAGTGTGATTGCACCTCAGGCAGACATCACTGCCTAGCTCAGGTGCAACTAACATGAAATCACAGCTCCATGAGCTCCTGCTGCTGACCCAGGCAGGTGTATACAGCCTATATTGAAATCGAGGGTGTCACAGTTACCAATTACAAAGACAGCAAAATTAAAGCTCACTCAGGAACAGGGCTGTAATTGCACCTCTGAATTGCACTATGAGCTATCCTTAGGCATGTGGGATAGATGTTGCCCCTGATTTATTACTGTGCATGTTGATAGCAAGTTTGTAGTACTTCCTTTCCAAAATACGTTAATTTTCTAAAGTGTATTGGAACATGTGTACCCACCCTTAGTAATGCAGCTAGCTCGGGGGGAGAAAATGGTTGCCGTTTTAAAGCAAACTGTAGCATTAAGCAACTACCTTGGATAAGAAGACAAGAAGACTTTACCTAAAAGGAACTGCAGGAGATATGAAAGCAGAAGGCAATTATGCAAATTGCATTTGGAACAGGATTACTCAGGCTAGAGCCATTTACTTTAGGAAAGCGTGCCATGGGTTTTAATGGTATGAGTGTGCCAGGGGGATTGAGGCTGGCAGTACCTGGGATTTGCCACTGCCTGTACCTGGGAGATGCCAGATGCCACTGCTGGCAGCACAGTAGCCTTAATGCCACTGCTTGAGGCTGCCACCACTCTCATGCTGAGAGCATGAGTCGGCACCAGCTCAGGCTCCACTGGACAGAGCAGCATCAGTACCCTAGGCTGCCTGTGGTCCCCAACCTCATCTCCTGCTTCATCACGCTAAGGGGGCTGAAGGGCAAAGGAGACTTTGGTTTAGCATGCAGGACAAGAAAGGCTATGGCAAGCAGGAAAAGAAAACCAGGTGGACTGCTGCTGAACTAGCCAGGATTTGGCTTAGTTGTTTGGAAGGAAGGTCTCAGAGTGTTTTGATGGCTGTGCCCGGGCAGATTTAAAGGGCATTGCACCACCGAAGTCTATCCAAATGCAAATGTGCTGCTGTATATAGAGAAATAGGCTACACTGGAAACAAGGTTTCTTACCAGCAGGAAAACATGCTTGTGGTTGTCATCCTTGGATGTTGTTCTTGGTATATCTCATTCATCCAGTATTCCCATAGCTGCCAACTGGGGGATTCAACAATGCTGATGAACTCTCTTCCCAAACATTTTTGGGTTTTGAAGAAAAGATGAAAACAAGTGAAAGGTGACTTCGTAACTACCTTAAAATAGAAGGAATGGATAGCAACTCCTTAAGTTCATAAATATGGGCTAGTATGTGCTGAAAGTAATTGTTATCATCATATGTGGTTAAAATTAGTCACCAGCAAGTTAAAACTAAGCATTACGTCCAGGTTCATTGCTGAGATGCCCTTGCTACCGTGTAAAGTGCAGAATAAAAGAGCAAGTGCAGGATAAAACTCCCCCAGTGGTTTTTTTATTAATGCTAACAGAGCAGAGAACTCAGACATCAGTAAAGGTCAGTGAAACTTCAGCTTCTGGTATCTGCCAAAAGTAGGAAAAACAAAATGAAGATTTTCAAATCTCAAAATGCTAATGACACTTGGGCTGTTCAAGCCTTCTATTACTGTCTCTGTGATCTGTGCCTTTGTGCTTTAAATCATTTTCCAGAAGTTACAGAGTTCAGTCCTTTGGGTACCAGTTGCAAAAGAGAGAACCTAATCATTAGAGAACAGGAAGAAGACTAACTTTTTTTTTTGGTCTAAGCCCTCCCACCTGCGTTCTTTGTGATCTTCAACAAATGACTGAGACTTAAGATTTTAGTTGTCATGTACTTCCATGTTCATGAGTTACCTGTGCAGCACTGAGCTATGCACATGCTATGGGACATTTGCTCTCACATCCTCTGACAGACCCAAGTACACCTGAGGCTGAACGCATTTTTTAAAATGGGGACTATAAAGTGTCTCTCTGCCAAAGTTTTACTAACTTAAAAGAGGTACAATTATACCTTACCCCTGCACTGGGAAGGGGAGTTACAAAGCTTGATTCTGCAGTGTTTTGAATAGGATCCTTGGAAAATCTCTGGATTCTGGATGGAAATTACTAGAGGAGCTTTTCTAAATACTTTTGTGTAAAGGAGTGATTTGCACATAATCAAAGCCTCTTAAACAGACAGACTGGCTGCCATAAGAAGACTCCTCTAACTTACTAGTTTCATACCCTGTTCAGTAATGGACAAGCCAAACCCCCAAATTATGAATCGAGTATAACATGAATATTGGCAGAGATTCTGCTAATAATGTCCGGGTGCATGTCAGCTGGGATTAAAAAAAACCAAAACCCTACCACAAACATGATCCTCCTCAGTCGTCTCCTGACAGAAAGTTTTGTCCTAAAAGAGGGACGCTTCCCCAGCTTATTTAAGGACTCCCACACAACCAAGGAAAATCGTTGAGGTTTTGTGATAAGTTTCCTCCTGGTGTTCCCTCCACTGAAACCCAGTGTTTACAGTCTAAGGAGCTGGCACCAGTTTCTTCTCTGGTGTCACCCTGCAATTTCACCAGCTACAGTTTTGTCAAGATGGAAGCACACAGGCTAGCCACTCTACTCAGTCAGGGTAAAAAAGCTTCAGAGAAAGGCAGATAAAGCCTCCTTCTTAACCTGCCCAAGGAAAACTGAGACCCCTTGGGAAAGATTTTCACATCTCTGGATGCTGTGGTTGTGGCGAAGGTTGTCTCCTCTAAGAGACAAACTCACAAACCCACTCAGAGCACAGCAAGTAAAGCAACATCCAGTGCAAAAATGATTAGTGTGATGGATAATTTCAGAATGGTGGTAAAGCTATTGGTTTTGAAGCTAGTAATTTGAAGTTGTACATTGCAATTATGTAAGTGAGAAAAATGTTATTCTCTATTTCCAAAAATAATCTTTTGATACATGGGGTTAGGTTGGTGTAGTCCTAAATCTCCACAAATGTAGTTGTAATTCCTGTTTAATAAAACTCCAGAGGTGATCTCTCTTTATCAGCCTATCATCTGTAATTAAGGCATTTAATATTCAAACCCTTTGATGTCATGTCATCTTTGAAACATAAATAAGAAGTTTGTCTCCATCTTAGAAATTAAGATAAATGAGTTGGAAGGGCAAGTCCCCAAAGATACTTTTGAAAGCTATTTGGATATTTTAATAGCTACCAAAAAATAACAACAATAATATTAAAAAACCACATTGGTGGAAAGCTTAAAACAGTCTTATAGGAAGTGAGCAATATGACTTACATCTCAGCAGAGAAACCTGGACATAATCAGGTTTACTACTGTTTGTTGTCGGGTTTTTTTGGTCCAGGCGATTCATTTGTAGTGAGAATCTCAAAGCACTGAAATGAATTTCCAGTCACCCTCCCTATTGCTATTAGATAGAAAAGCAAGTCCTGGCACCCCGTGAAGCTGTGCCGAGGGCCTGATGCACTGAGATATGGAGGACACCTCATGTTACACATCTTTCTCTGCCCCAATATTTAATAAGAAAATCAGTGGGAATGGGGCAACCATCTGGGGGGGCATCTGCCCCATATGCTGGGTTTAGATGAAGCTCTAAATGGGATGTCTGCAAACAAAGGGACCCTCTCTGTCCAGGCTTGGGCAAAGCAAGGGGCTAGCTATGAAGTCAGCCTGTCCCGTAACTTGTGGGGAGCAGTGCATCGGGGGAAGCCCTCCTCAACCCTTTTCTTTCCTCACCTGAACCAGTGGAGTAAGTCTCACCTAGGTCAAACTGGAGATCTCTACCAGAAGATGTGGGGCTCCAGATCTCAGTCTACTTCCTAATTTTATGGCTTAGCCACACGATTATCCTTCACCCACACTCAAAGGCACTAAAGGATGTGCAATTTTTTCTGCCATCACTCTTTCCTTCAAACTTGTCAGAAATCTCTCACTCGTTCTTCTGGCGTGAGGCCCACTTCCACTCTCTTTATCCCTCTGCTGGTATCCCTGGATCTCAGCCAGCTTAGATGTGAGCTCTCGGTCTGTCTGCTTATAATTAGAAAGTGCACACATTGAAGTTTGGTTTATTCCCAAGGTCTTATTGGTGGGTTAGAGGGAGCAGCATGTAGGAGGGGAATTGCACAAATCCTGTTATTTGTAGGTTCAGAGTAGTGCATGGGAGGAAGATACAGAAATTCCATTAGTCATTAATAAGATTTTAGCGCATATTCCTTAGGCAAGGCTTGGAAAATCTGTTCCTGGCTGCCTGCTCTGCTGATATCTAGGTCTTCCTTTGCCCCACCACTCCGTGCCCAGTCAGACTGTATGTGTGTCCCAGCACACTGTGTTGCCACCTCTCCTCCTCTTCCTCCATTGCAGCACAGGCTTCCTTTTATTTCTGTTTTGAATCATGCAGAATTCATCTGGACTGGTGCAAATTTCCCACTGTCATTATTTACTATGAGAGCTTCAGAGAGAAACTTAAACAGCCACGTTTGTGTTAAGGCCCTGCTTTGAGCTCTGCAACAGGACAGTGGTCTGTGCAGACCCTCTTTCAATGCTGATTGCTGGTTTCTGACTAATCCCTCCGCCCCAAGCCCCAGACGGAATAAACCGGTTCTTGGAGTTAAAGGTAAAAAAGCCAATACCCAGAACTTCTCATCCTGTGGGGATCTATCCTCTTCTGAATGTTTTAAAGTACTTGGCTAAATTTTTACATGACTGTGCATTCCTCTATTCTGAACACAAGCCAACATGATTGATTTGAGTATTAATTAGCGCTATTAATCACAGAAGACCAAAATATGATCTCGCTGAAGTTCATAGAGGAGCTCTGAACAGTAAATATATGAGGAAGAACAGGTCAAGTGCCAAAGAGATGACTAGACCCTGCCCTGCAGTGATTATATTCCAAAGGCACAAGTGAAGAAAAACAAAGCCAGACAAGACAGAACATATACAGAGTGGGAAGTGGGTATTTGGGATTGAATGTTTCTTGAAATAGGTGGGGTCTCAATGGCAGCCTGCTAAAAACAGTGTGGGAGCTTAGCTCATGGTAGCATTCTTTTTGGCAGGCCATGAGGTGGGGTTGTGAAAGGCTGCCAAGATGGGTGGATGAAGGAGACAGAAGTATTGGTGACTGATGCTTGGGCAAGATTGTAACCAAATGGCAGATATTTCGTTTTCTCTAATCTCATCTTGACACCTGTTTCTTCCTGGGCTGGACTAATAACCACTTGTCAGATTCGGTAAAGTTGCCCAGTTACCTACAAGTCTGGTTTTCATATGGCAGCTTTTTCAGCTTTTCCCTGCCAGTTGTCCAAGGTAGTTTTGTAGGGCTGTAATTGATTGGACGAGCTCGTACCTCAGCATTTGCAGCCTTTTCTGTCTCAGCTGACGGCCCCTGGGACTTGGGCGGCTTGAGGGAACGCCTGGCGGAAAGCTCTACCAGTGACGGAGACTGCTCTGCTGCAAGTGATGTGTTTCACATTAAGTACCAGATGACTTTTCCATCTTTTTTAGTAGCTCCTCTAAACTGGAGATTAAAATCCCAAAACACACAACTCCAGAGCCCCATCTCAACAGACCCACCAAGCTCAAGAAACCCACTCAGCTCAAAAAGGCATCCTGTACTGTAGAGAACAACATGTGGGTGGCAGTTGAGCTTACCAGTGTCTGCTCCATTTGTTTAAACAATTGCTGCATGGCTGGTTTTGAATTTACAAGTATTTAGGAAGTTTTGAGATTCCCAGACTATAAATGCTGGTATCTATTCCACCCTCTGCAGACTTGAGCTAAGCTGTCATTTCACAGGACATCTAATGATTCAGGTGGGGGAGATGGTTTCTGCTGTTGTTCTGCTCCTTTGCTGTTTTTTTCTGTCAGATGAAGAATCCTCTAGCCATGGAGTCTTTCATGCTATGCTTCATCCACTTGAACCTTTCCTTCCCAGACTTAAGGCATATAAGAAAAAACCCAGATGTCTCAGGAAAAAAAAGCACCCAAACCCCTAGCTTTACATGCACTTGGATCTTTCATTTTATAAAAACAGTCAAGCCACAACCACAAGATTTCACAGATAAGAGAAAAAATGTGGATTGTACTTAATTCAATATTATAAAGAAATGCTCTTACGGGGAGACGGCAAGCTGAGCCAAAGCCAGACCAAGACTGCTGACTGATCTGAAAAATGTGAATATTATTCACACTGGGACACCACATCTCATAATGCTCCATGTGTGCTATAGTATATAATTATGAAATGTTTGCATTAAGTAACTTGGGTGCCTAAATACAGATGTTCCTTATTGACATTAATTGGACTTGACATATCTTTGGCCTGCTTTATAACAGTCACCAAAGCATGCATTTCCACTTTACCGTACATATTCTAAAGGAGCTCTGTTCCATATCGAGCTTATTAACAGAGAAAAACATTAGTGCCTTAGCTATCTGTCATATATTTCAGGTAAAAATGCAATTGGTTTGCATTAGAGAGTGTAGTTGCTGGGGATTGACCACAAACATTAATTTCTGTTCTTTTTTATTTTTATTTACAGTGAAATCTGTCCCCAAGACTTAGAAAGTTATTTTTTCTTTCCAAAACTGTCAATGCATTGTGGTGCCATTTGCTCTGCTCTTCTTATTACCATGTCTCAAATGTCAAGTTCCTGAGAAAAAAAAGAAAGTAAGAAAGAAAGGAAGAAAAGAAGGAAGGATGGAAGGAAGGAAGGAAGAAAGAAAGGAGAGAAAGGAAGGACAGAATGAAGGAAGGGAGAAAGAAAGGAGCAAAAGAAAGGAAGGAGAGGAAGGAAGGAAGGTAGGAAAGAAGAAAGGAAGGAGAGAAATGAGAGAAAGAAATTGTTCTTTAGCTCTCATAAAAAATAAATGGCTTTTGCACTTGTTAGTTTAACTGTTCTACATTACTCTGCAGTGTGCCTCATTCCAATATCTGGAGAGAAACCCTAAGTATTAAAGAAAAACAAGGGTACTCGTATATATGAACTTCACCTGGCCAGTTCAAAACAGGTTCTCCAAATGAGAACCCAAGAAGGCCTACAGTTTCCTTTAGATAATCTTTTAGATGTGTCATGCAGTTGAGATCCGGATCTCAGATTCTTTAGAATCCTTACGGAACCTCAGGTTTTAGCAAACCTTTCTAAATAAGCTTTCTTGGAAATGAAAGATAGGCTTGTTTTTAACATTTTCATCTTAATTTGTAATGTTCAGATGGGCTGTTAATGAGTGGGAGGTGTTTCAGTGGATGTTCATGCTTTTAAGTGATGAGTACAGAGATGAAAATGCATTTGAAGTTTGGTCTAGAATTCAGACATGAAAATTTATTCTCCTGATATTTAGGAGAAACTTCTCATACATATTGTTCCAGGCAGTTCACGGACCAGGATAATTGCGTCTTTTAAAAAAGAGGTTTATGTAAAATTCTAGTTAAAATTGAGAAGAATGGAAATGAAGGTACACAGAGCAGAGAGTGTGTGATTTCATTTAGTCAGATTCCTCATTTTAAGAGAGGTGGACATCTTGCTTTCTTGAACCAAATAGTGAAATTATGTATGTTAGAATTCTGAGTCAAATTCAACTTTCTCAAAGCACATAAGTCTTGTCTAAAAGACAAATACCTGCCCTTTCCCTTAATATTGTAGGAGAACTTGTTGCTTTACAGGAGCTCTTTCCTTCTAAAAAAAAAAGAGTTAAAAATTATTCAGAGATTTTGTATAGGCTGAGGACTTCTGCCTTACTAAAGGAATAACATTGCTCTCTTTTGTAGCAAAATGCCACTTTCCATTCTAAAACTGCTGGAGAAAAAATATTTTAAAAAATTGTATTTTTTCTTTGATGTTGCCATTGCCAATTAACACAATTCCAGGAATCTTCTGCTTGGAATATATCTTTTGGTTTCCTCATAACAAATTAAGCAAGACAAGCATGAGATGAAAAGGGAGCTTCCCAAGTACGTGCAAACAATTATTATAAAGGGAAAAGTCCCATGGCAAATTTTCCACAGCACAAGTAATTGTTTTGAAATGTATTTCAATACTAAGAATATCTGATCACATCCAAGGCAGGAATATTACTGTTTATAATATCACTGTGAGCTTTGAAGAATACTGTCTTCAGATACGGCTAGAAATTGATGATGGAGTGCTGGTGTCTGAAAGGATCAGTGGATTGGTTTTGAAGTAAGGAAGACAAAAATGATGTAATATTAAGCAAAAGGCCATAGTCATTTCAAAATGCAGAAAAATAATCTGAGCAAACTCATATATGCTTGAAGCTGGGTGCTTTAACACCAAGGAGTTTAGACTTTTTCACTTGTATTCAACTGGTGAGATGTTGCTTGTAGCTGAGTGTGACATGAGTAATAAAACATTCCTTTTCTTTTCTATAGGCCATGCCAAATGGACAATAAATACCTGACAAAATAATCTAGGGTTCATCAGAGGTCATTCCAGGAAGTTTTTGTCCAGGCACGTACATTATAATGAACTGATGATCTTGCCGGGGTCTGTCATTCATGAATTTTAAAAAAAAATGCTTTCTATATTCAACCTGTTTTTTTAATTACCAAAGTGACAATCCATAACTAGAAATATGCTAAACCTCAAAGTCATTCAGCACCTCTCTTGTTCCCAACCAACTACTGAATGTTGATGGCTCAGGTAAGCAAATGCTCTGCTCCAAGATAATTCTAATTTTGTTTACTCAAAAGCTGGCCTTCTCAGCCCATCTCTGTTAATGCCAACAGGGCAACTGCTTTATCTACAAGAGCAAATAGTTCCACAGGCTGCTGGTTTTCCAGCAATATCTAGCTATGTAAAAATACACCTTGCTTTCTCCAAGGCTTTTTCGTCTCCTGGAGGTTATTCTTAATTTTTTTACCTTGAATATGGTAACCCCTAGCAAAACAAATAAAAAAATTTTCTTTCTGAATGTCTTCATACAGAGTTTTAAAGAGGTACAGTTAAGATCTGAGAGAATACATCCAGTAATAAGTTACAACAACAATAGCACTGCTGCAGTGGACAACCCTGTTTGTCTCTAACACCTACTGTGGATTCCAGCTAGTCATTTTTATACAAGTCCATGAAGGTAAAAAGGTTCTTTAAGGCTATAATGAACTACCAGCACATGAACAAAACACTTCAACTCTGTTAAGCGAGGTGGCAGTAAACTCTAGTTTACTTCCAGCACTAGCATATCTTGTCAAGAAATATCAAACAAAGGAATTAGGAAACAAAATACAATCTTTGCCTTCCAATTCACGTATCCTTTCAAAGCACACACTGATACACCTCGCCCTCAGTTTTGCATACATTCTGGGAAAACACCAGCAAATTTGGGTAGAGCAGGCAGATTGCCAAGAATTCCTTCCAAGTTTGTAGAATGGCCCCAAAAGTCTTTAAGTAATGAATCACCTCAAATTCTCCATAATGGCCCCAGCAGCAGTGCTCCTAAGCCAAGATGCAAGGTTCACCTCTCCTTGTCCTACAGGAGAGGCACAGACTTGCAACTCAGAGGTGCCAAGAATCAGGAAAATAATACACGTGAATTATAGCAAGATAAACTGGACCCATGGCTTTGAGAATGAAAACATATTGTAATTAAAAGATCAAAGGCAATCCAAATAAATCAACTCTTTTTCAAGGGCTAATGCCAGGAACAGGCTTCCCTTTCCATGATATCAGCAATCTTCTTGTACATGCCCATCCTAAGCTGTCAGTGCCCTGCAGGACGTTATGACTCGGCTTCCATACCACGTGGTTGGGCAGCAGGGTGCAGAAGAAAGAATATTTCCTGCTTTTAACCTAGCTCTGGCTCTTGATGGTATTTCAGTATTGCCAGTGGATTTTTTTTTCCCTTAGCCATACATCTTGCTGAGCACCCCAGGCAACACATACCTGTAGGTGGGCAGGTGGGGATTTGTCAGAATGTAACAAAACACAAATAGCAAATTATGAGTGTTTAAGCCATAGAAGTCAAGTTACGACAGCTTGTTGCCAGGAGTATTTGTACCGGTGGGTGTGCCGCTCACTGTGCCCATTGTGTTCCTTTATGCATCTGTTTTGATGAGAAAGATGGGCTTAAACAAGGAAAGTGTCTATTGAGCAAATAAAACCACACAGTTTTCAAACAGTATCACTGTGCTTTCCATGATCTCCTCTTTCAATAGGTGATTTCCAAGGCAGACCTGCATCTCTAATTTAATGTGTCAGACCAGACTTGTGCACCAGCAGGAATGACTGGTGGTAATACAGATAAGTTGAGATGACACGGATCCTTTTTTGGAAGCATGCTTCACGTACGCCTTAATGCCCAGAGTCAGGGAAGGTGGAAAGTGTTTGACTTTGGAAAAATTTGGGTTCAGCTAGTTCCAAAATGCAGTAAGAAATTAGTTAATTGATTGTTTCTGTTTCTCAGGAAGCCCCTGGATGAATCTTGGGGATCTATTAGCAAACAAGTTACAAATCTAATGACATTGCCTGTCTTTATTCCTGATAAAACTGGGATCAAAGGGACTTGAGGATGAAGCTAGCAAGTTGAGCTGCTGCTAAAATGGTGCAGGTTTTGCAGGGCACCTTTCAACTCCACACACTATTAGGGCTTTGCTTTCAAAGCTACCTGTATTGTGCATTTATTATAATTACTGTACCACTGTCCTCAATATTGAACACCTTTTCCCTTTGCAAGAGCTCTGAGGCACTTGAGAAACAATGACAGTGCCAAGAAGGGACTGTTTCTGTTTTGGGGAGAGCTTATACAGTGGAAACAGGGACACTAACAGCTTGTCCATATATTGCCGGACAAGCCTAGCAAGACCGTGTTTCCTGAAGAGATGAATCAGTGCAGCTCTGCAACATTATAAATGAGGTCATGGCAGTCACCCAGAAGCTGCAATAAGCTCAGGATTTGAAGTCAGGGCTTCTCAGGCTCAGGAAATAGAAGAGGCAACCCACAAAGGTGTCTGTAGACAGACTCTCTACGGGACACCAGCTGGCGCATGACTTGACCAAATTATTCATTTTCGGGGCTGCTGTGAGTGATTTACTGCAAACTAACAGGATCCCGGAGCTCATAATCACAACAAAAAACAAGGGCACTTTGCACATGGCTAGAGGCAGCTGCTGTAGCAGGATTTTGCAAACGAAATAGAGGCCATCGTTAGGCAATGCAAGGTGTGACGCTGTCTCCATTGCTTGCTGTTACAGAGCTGCCTGCTGTGCTTCACATTGCCACTGGTCACCCACTCGGGCCCACGCAGCTAGCTGAAGAGACTCTTAAAATTGCTTAGACAGTGGAGACTGCTGCTTTGATCTTGAAACAGACAGTTCCCTTTAGTCGTACAGCTATTTCTCTTCCAGTGCCAAGAAGGAAAGCAAGGTTGGAGCACCATTTTTTTTAAGGCAGCATAAGCTTTCAAAAAAACCCGGAAGATTGGGGTGGGAGAAGAGGCTTATTTTGTTAGTTGGAAGGAAAAGTCTAGGAGGCAGCAAAAGGATATTGAAGGGACTTAGCGTCTGTCTCTTCATGAATTTCAAAAAAGGAGTTCTTTGTTGAAGGAGGCAAAAAGCAATGGTCTTCCATCTTGTCCTACATTTTACCTGCAGAAATGAGCCATGTCTCAAAAGTAATACAAGCTGCTGCCTTGTTCGATGCAGTAGCCGTTAAAGGATCGTGGGGAAAGCTGGTGTGGAGGTGGAAGGGGATGAATATTATTATTTTTCTACATTTTGACCCCATTAGACATTCCAGGCACAGGTCAAGTGCAGCAGTTTATCTTCACCCCGGGGAGGAGTCTGATCTGTTGTCTTTGATCTATCCTGTGGTGATGAGTCTGATAATGTTTCCATCTGAGAGCACTAAAGCAAGTCAATAAATAGCAAAGCAAAAAATTCCATCTCTGCCATAAACCAGAATGGGAGAAGGGGAGGGAACCTTGAAGTCCCTATTGTGTGGGTATTTTCCCTTAAGAAGCAGTGATGGAGGCATTAAATATGATTTCCACTTAAAAACTCTCTATCCAAATACTCTGTCCTTTAAGTGTCATTACACTTGATCAAAGGAGTTCCAAATAAGTACCATTAGTCAAAAGATCCTCATTTCCAAATGTTTCCTTGAACCTTCTGCTGTTTGCTGAAGTTTTAAACTCTCTAGTCATGGTCTGCATGTCAAACTACAGAGCGACAAATGGAATCGAGAGTAAAAGGCTGTCTACAGACTGTATTCCTGATTTCAGTCTCAATTATAAACCACAGGCAATTCTATTTAATCCCTGAAGAAAGGGGATGTTTTTACTTGGGCTGCCTCAGGAGCTGATCACAGACAAACTGTGGCTCCCAGAATCTCTGGTTGCCCCTACGCTGGGAGAAAAGGTGTTTGGAGACCAGCTCTTCTCTCACAGTAGGATATCTCTGCTTGGCTGGCCAGGGCATTGAACAGAAGAGGCCAAGAATCAGCTCTTGGGGAACATAATTTACCCTAAACCATAACACAGAGGTATGCAGCTCCCAGAGGACTGGCCACTCGGTTGAGCCCTTGCAGAAGAGGGAGAGCCAGACAAAAAGGTTGCTTCTTCCTCACCACTGTTAATATGGAGAAGATGATTACATGGTTCTTTATATCTGCCTCTGCTCAGACAAAAAGCCAGGATCAAATTGTGTCCTCCATGAGAGTTAGATACAAACAGAATATTACCATTGTGATAAAAGCACACTTAAAAATCCCAATCTGTGTTAAAAGTAACATCAGCTGAGACAAAATGTTCTTGCAAGAGTAGGTTTATTGCTCCCTCTAAAAGAAGTTTCTACTTCTGACTTCTTCTTAGAATTTCTAAATTATCTGGAAAAATTTATGATCAATTTTATTTAAGGCATTTTCCAGCCTCTGGATGTCTTCAGGACTGTAACTGTTTCTTTGATCTACCTGAACCTCTCAACTCCCAATGCAGGATGAAAGATGAACAGTTTGTACTGGTTGGAAAATTCCACAGAAAGGGTTTAGAGGAGTTTCATTTTTAAATTTCGGATTTTGACATTTCTAAATGAAAAGATATAATTTAGTGAGACTGTGTACTAATCCATATCATGGTATTCATAGCCTGAGTGCCCAGCTGGGTTACATGTCACTGTGAACTGAAGAAAGACTGTAGTACCTGACAGAAAATGCAGTACCTATGGAAGAACATGACCAAGTGGGGACAATGAGTGTTCAAACCACATTCAGGTCCCGTGAGGCAGCACGTCCATTCAAGCAAAACCTGGCTTTGCCTGCACAATAGTTCAGCTACCCAGAACTCCACAAATTTCTACTCCTCCCACCCATATTCAGTGGTCATGGGACAAGAGCCTAGCAACTGAGTTGTGTTCCTTCACGATGACCACGCCAGGAGATAAGAGTGGAATTCCCATACTCCATGCAGTGATCAGTAGAAAGCAGGCAGGACTTCAATCCTGCACAGTAGTATCTCCCACTCATGTTTTGTTTGTGTGAAAACCAGGCAGAGTCAGGGACTGTTTTCTGCTATGACATTATAGTCATTAGCCTCATAGCCTTTCTTAATTAATGTACTTTTTTTTGCCTGCAACATCTGAGCACGTCTTGAGCAAGAGATATTTATTAGATCTTTAGATCTCATTAGAGGAAAAATCTGCCTTCTCTGGGTTTTGAATTTGTGATGGTGGAACATCCTAGGATTGATTCATGGCATTTTGTGATGGATAAGTTCCTCCCAGTATCTCCAAAAAGTGAGGCAGAACAATAAGACAAGAAATTGCTTCAAGAATACAGTCATAAACAGCAATTTTACAACAGGAGCAGTAGCTCACTTCCACCTGGTAAAAGCTTGCTGTTGTTAAATTACTCTTTTATAAAAAGCTGAACTTATTCTTTGTGAAACTGAGAATCCAAGAGAGAAAAGATTGAAACAAATCTGGGGCAGCTACAGAAGCTCTTTCATCCTTATGGAAGTACAGAAACCTCCAGCAATGGGCTGACCTCTCTCTAGGAAGACGAATAAAACCTCACATCAGTACATTTGCACAAAATGGTGCAAAATGGAATAACATCAATTTCCTATTACACATTTTTTTTTTTGCAAAACACTTAAAACTCATTTTCCCCTCCATTCTCCCGCAGCTCTGGACATTGTGCAAAGGAAGTCTGGACATTATTACTATAAGTGTCTCCCTCAGGACTCAGACTTACAAACATTCTCTGATCCCATGTAAACAGGATAATGTGTTGGGCTGTTTGTTTATGCCACACTGTAAGTCACCCTTTGACATAAACCAGTTTCAAGTGATTTTTTTTTTTGCCCTTTCCTTGTCTGGGAATCAAACATCACCTGCAGGTTTCCCTGCATAATTAGATAACAGTAATCACAGAATATTGGCCAGTAGCTGAATAGTCGCACGAAGATCATGGTCTTGATGAAAAGGCAACAAGGGCTACCAGTACATGCAACTGCTGCGACAGAAGGTGAACCTTGCGGTGTCCTCTGGGTAAAGATAGGAATCAGCATTCATTATCTCCAGCCAAAATAGCTATTGCAGTGACTAAACCTCACTGATGCTTCAAATAGCTGACTGTGTCCATTGCTGATCAGGATCCTGTATCATCCCTCTATCTTCTGCTGACGCTGACTGTTTTTCCTATAATTTCCTTCTTCTGCTACTACCCTGTAAGATAGCTCTGACTGTAAGGATGGTGGTTGGCTCGAAAAGGCAGAATTATGAGGCCCTTCTGAGTCAACAAAGGCAGCTCAGTGGTAAAAGCAATACTGGGAAGCAACAACTTGCTTACAAGGGCATTCCCACCTTACTTCTGGCAGAGCTATGCTGACATTGGAAACCGTGAGAATTTGTAGGGAGGGAAAAACCATGCAAATAATACCAAGTGGTAACTAATATATTCATGTTTCGGGAATATGGTGAATGTCTGGCCCTAAAACTGGGATTCACAAGGGAATGAAGAGACGGAAAACACCTACATGTCTAAAGGAGCTGACAAGCACTCACTGGGCTTTTCAGGGATACCGAAGCAATTTGGACCTGAAACTCTCATGGATTTCAACATGCATCTAGGTTTCAACATGCATCTAAATGCATGTAAAACTCTTCTCACAACTTTATCCAGCTGAAATTCAGATAATATAGATGAATAATTCACTTACTTAGTTTTTTGTTTTGCTCAAGATCATGGAACAACTGGTAGAATGAGTAATGAAGCACGTTCTCTTTTCTATGCTGATAACTAAAGCACTAAAAGATGTTAACCAAGTATAAAGTCTTTCTGTTGCACCCTAGGTAGGCAGGAAAAGTTAATTTATCTGCACTCAGATCTCAGTGCTGATCTGTTCCCAATTAACAATGTATTTTGGGAGAAAAATGTGATTTTTTTTCCCACCACCAGATTATTTCTGATTTTAACCATGCTGTACAATCATTCTCTGTTTCTTGGTAATATCTTTCTTTTTATTTCTCAAAAGGAAAGTAATGGGCAGCTTAAAAACACATCAGTGAAGCAATGTTTATCCCAAGGGCATTATATTAACATTTCTTGGAGGACTAAGTGTTTGCAGCTCTCTGATAAACAGCCTTAGCCCTTCCCTTGGCAGTTAAAAAAATAGCAATAAAACTCTCCTTGGGCAATTGGTTGATAGGACCCAGAGCTCTTGCATTTACCAATGCAAGCAGCAGCCAAAGATTAGGGAAAAGAGAGGTGATTTGTTAAAAAGGATTCAATATTGCTATTGCAGCAGGCAGGATGGGAATGGTGTGCTCCTCACAGGCTCAGAAGAAAGGTGGAAATTCCTTAGCAGCTCTGAGTGATACTGTGAAAAGACTGATCCAGGCCCAAGGTTTATTCTGGTCAGTTTGAAAACACTGACATTTTCCTAACTTTATTGGTGGACTCAGTAAAAAACAACCCAGATAATTCCCAGGCAATGATTGTCAAGATTTCAGTCTGTAGCATTGAGAAGGATAAACTCAGAGCACAGAGACAAACCCCGATGTAGTCTTCAGAGGAGGGGTCAGGCTGAAACCCCTCTACTTCATTTAACTAGATCTGGGTGGTATCTGAGTTCAACCACCTTTGCACTTTGATCTCAGGAGACCATTTTCAGGAGCTGCTGTACGAACAGCCTTATGTTTTTTAATACAACTTTAATTGTACTGCTCAGCCTTCTGATGAATCCATGAAGAACTGAGATCAGGGAACAAACTGCCACAGCCAAAGGAGCACCAGGAGACTCCCTCTGAAAATGCTGGTTGGTGGATTTCATCACCAGCAGGTCAGGTCTTCCTCCCTCCCAAACACTTGGGCTTGGGTGAGAAAGAAAAGCCATAAGGGTGAACTTTTGTTCCTGCTGTAAATGGGCCTGGCCGGCTTCCACCAGAAAAGGCAAAGGACTGTTCCATGATATTCTAAACTTCTGGGTATGCTATGGAGCAGTTGATGGGTATTAATTCTGTTTGTTCATATGCCTTTTCCTGCATGTGCTTCTGTAAACATATTCAGAGCTCATAAAATGTTAATTAGGAATAAAATAAAATAAATAAGGCAATAATCTGAACCTTCCGGTCCCTTTTGGCCCAGAGTACATGCTTGCTGTTAACTATTTCCAGGCCATTCACAAACAAGTGAAAATTTACCAGAACAAGCGTCCTTATTCAAGCCTTTTTTTACGATGCAATGAAAAGAGAAACACAGCCCAGTAAATCATATAATTAACACAAGCTTGGTGCTTGGCGTGTGAAATTAACCCAGGGAATAAACAAGTGGCTGGGTTAATCCCAGTGAAACTCCCGTTGTGCTCCAAGAAGTGCTGGATGTGCAGGCACTGGGATGTTGCCTTTCCCATGCTGGGACAGGGTGGTGTCCACAGTTCCCTCTGCAAAAGTACGGCCATGGCAGGGCTGGCTGAGCCGCAAGTCCTGGGAGATTTTTGAGACATCTGTGGATGTCTGCTGTCTCACTGTGATTGTGGCATCAGGATGTGGAGAGACAAGCTAAAGGGAGTCAAGGATCAAGGTGGATTGACAGTCATGGGTGAGTGCTGTGCAAAAACCTGTAGAAGATTCCTTCTGTCCTGAGGAGTTTAGGGTAGGAATAGACTCTAAAGAGTAAGTGGAAGAGGGGAAAGAGAATGAGGGAGGGATGGAGTGATGTGTCAAACGTCACTGGTGAAACCAAGACCAGGACCTGGTCTTGTGAATCCCTGCCTGGTGTCCTGAGCTAAGCAGGTGACTTTGTACTGCTCCTTTGGAGAGCACCAAACCTTCACAAAAAGCATAACTATGGTCACACACACGTGTACACACACACACACACAAAGAGAGCTTCCCAGCATGCAAGCATTGGCTGCATCTGAACAAAAATTAAAAATGCTTAGCACTTTACTGTCAGTAATATAGGGCTGAAAACAAGAATATCCAAGTTAACATCAACTTTTAATAAGTATTTTATCAGGTCCATTCTTGATTTTGGTGAAATTCAGTGTTATGAAAGTGGGAAGAAATTTCTAGAACAGCTGGAGGAATTAATGTAAATCAATGCTTTGCAGCTAACCAAGCTAGAACTTTTGTGAATCAGCATTCAAGTTTCTGCCTGAATATGACTGAAAATATACTGGGTTTGTGCCTTGTTTTTTAACCCGTTTGTACTGTAAGGGAAGGCTCACCTCTTTCTGGCAATTTATGGTCAAGCACTGCACTATTCTTTTAAACTAAATCGTAGAACACAGTGGACATCTTGGGGCCTCTTGTCAAATTTCTTGAGCTTAATCTAATGAAATTCATAAATGCTGAACCTGTTCATGGTTTCTCAGAAATGTGCAAGCAGAAATGTTCTAGAGAAAAATGTTTTGAATGATCACTGTGAAGTTCTGCAGGAGCATTGCTGCCAATCTGAAGTAATGATATAAAGCACCTACCTAACATTAAGGTTTATCAAATGCTTGGACAGGCTGCGATGGTGATGGCTTGGCTGAAGATTAGCAGTTTGCTTTTAAAAAAGACCATATTAGTCAGTCAAAAGTAGTAAACAGCTGGTCTGTAATTTACCTCACATTAACTGAATTCTAAAGAAAGACTTCTGACTAAAAACAGGTTCCTGATTGACACCCATCATTAATCTCAGAAGGCGGCAAAACTAAGGAGACTGAATTGTCTTCTCCTTTCTTATGCATGACTCTCCATCTTCTGCAAGGGTGCAGTGAGCTCCGCAGCCTACGGTTACTTTGGTCAAACCACGGCAGCAGAAACAGAGAAGTGAAAGAAACAGCATAGGGGAAAGTTTATTTTCTCATTACTCACTCTGGTCTTTCTTCGTGGACAAACTGCAACACAAGCAAGTATTCACCAAAAGACTTTTAAAGGATGACCAAATGTCTGTGATGAAACATTTAATACAAAGTGGTTGTTAGAAATAAGGAAGAAAGAGAAGAGAAACCACACACATACACACATAAAATCCGTTTCCAGAGTGAGTCAAGAAATTCAGGAAGACAAGGTTTTTATCTTGACATAGTTAGTTGTTTGTTCTCTGGTTCAGCTCCTTATATGAGGGATATACTCTGAAAAAAATAAGGTCTTTACAAAGTCCAAGGTGGGTGGTGGGGAAAAGCTGGGATCCTGGATTGCATGAGTGCTATCATGTACAATAAGGTCATTAAAACAGCTTGCAACCAGGTTCCCTCCTGACCTGCCATTTTCAGTGCAAAATTGCAGGCGGGCATTCAGAGGCAGAAACCAAGCCCACAAAGGGAGCAGCCATTCTGAAAACAACTTTCTGTATTTCTGTTCAGCTCAGTGTCCTCCTCAGCACATCTACCATCTTCCTTTGCATCTTTTTTTTACTTTCTTAAGTAGCCTGCTAACAGCTTATCTTCAACAGCCTTCTAAAAACAGACCAAAGGGGATGTCACAAACTTGAGGCAGCAGTCATCACTTCATCTTTGACTGCCTGTTCAACCTAGGCCTTCTCAAGGAAAATACTCGTGGTGGCCAGAAGCTTGGGTGTGTTCTAGGAAGCGTATCAGGTGGCACAGGAAAATGAAATGAGATTTCTGGAGAATAGGAAGGTGTCTGCAAAATGAGAAGTGGTCCCTACTCAGAGGCTACACAGCTATTCCACAGCACCTACTTGGAGCTGTGGGCAGCAGGTAAATGTCAAACATCAATAGCCATGAGGTGATTTTTCTTTCCTTCCTAAATCTATATTGGAGAGGACTGCTAGGAAGGACCGGCTATAATTAGGAAGAATATAATGGGTGTTGGTGAAAGTAGATTTCATGATGTCTCACTTGGTCAGTGTGTCAAATCTGAACTGCAAAATTATTACACTCCTAAACTCCACAGGCAGTTTTTTCTGATGCATCTCAATCCTTCTGCACGGCCCCTTTGAAGTTCCAGCCTGGTACCCCTACACAGCTGTACCTGCCCAGGGGACTGGTCATCTACCCACCCTGTCCTGCTGCCCCTGGGAAGGCCAGGACTAGGGATCACAGCTGGTGTCAAAATGCACAGAACCATTTGGATCCTTTAAGAACAAACAAGGCTTAAAAAAAAGAAAAAAAAGAACAGCAAGAAATTCCACTACCTATATGATGTAAGCTTAGATAGATCTGATCACAGTTTTCCAGCTCTTGGGATGTTTGTAGGTTCATAAAACTCCAGCTCCTGGAGTCCTGTGATTATTTGAGAATCACAGCTAGCATTAAAACATAACAACAAAAAAAATTTTCAAAGGGTTTTGAAGAGATGTAATGCCTGAATAATAAATATTCAGAATTCAGACAGCAAACAAAAAGAATCCACACTGAGAATTTTGGAACTCTCGTGACTTTGATTTTTGGGACTTGTGCCATTGGTTTTTGTCACTTGGGACTGGTGTCCTGTGATTACTTAGGTGGTGCTTGTATAACTCCCTTTCTCCTACCTAAGTTCTCATGCAAAGCTATTATTCCTGACACAGAAAGGTATACAGTTGATTGAGATGTATGATTCCTAACTTGTTTCTAAAAAGGGGGCAAGGCATGATATTGTACCTCTTAGAAGTACAGCCTGCACTTATTTATAAATTAGAACTAATTACAGGTAACCTGTCTCTGGCGTAAGTAAAAAGAAAAATCCAATTTTCAAATCTTGGCAGATGTTTCAGTGTCTTCCCATTATGATCTCAGTTGGCTTTATCAAGTGATACCACATTATAATTAGCTGAGGTATATGCTACAATTCAAAGGAGGATGCCCAAGAGCAGAAGCTGAATCTGAAGAAGCCTCAAGCAAAGAAGCTAATAAATGATACTATTTCAATTAGGCAATTACTTGTGAAAGAGCTGAGAGCGCTGTACTGAAGAAAGCATTTCTTAATGGATTGTTCAACACTCAGGGCTCTTGAGCAAGATGTATGGCATCCTAGGAAAAATTAAAGCATTTTGCTCTCCTGGACTGAGAATTTTCACTGTATTTGAAATGTGCCTTAAGAGTCCCCCTTTCTTATAAACAGCACTAGGTGTATCTGGATCAGCCATGAAAAAAGCTTGCTTAATTTATTCCTAAATTCTTACCAAAAAAGGGTTTTCTTAAGCTTCCTTTTTTGGAGACAGACAAAGTCTACATATAAGAATAAATATCCATATTATCTATTTTAATTGCTTCCTGGCTCAAGAATAGTCAGTCTCCCTGACAAAACAGAGACATTTCTGAGGCTACTATAAAATTCCAAAATATTAAATCTTTGCGCATTCCACAGTGCACTTCTGGGCTTTAAAGGAACAACTTCTAAGCTTGAGAATTTTGGATGTTTCACATAAAATTAATATTATCATAAACCAAAACCAAACAGGCAAAACTTCTTGAAGAACACTTAAGGGGCTAGAAAAAACTCGTTTCTCCCATAAAATACTTGTACAAGTCCCATGCTCACCTGAGCAATTTTTGGCACCTGACATATGCAAACACTGTGGACGCAGGCATATGCTGGGAAAGCATCAATACCAACAGGAATGCCCACTCATTCCTTACTTTTCACCACATCTTGACTGATGTCTTGCACTGATAATATAAGATTTTGCTAAGCTGCCTCTGAAAAAATAAGGTATTTGACTTCCCATGCAGACTTCATGCTGTCCTGCTAACACCCACAAAAAGGGATCTCAGTTCATGACTGTGGTTCCTCAGTACTATTGCTAGTGTCACCCTAATGGCTATGGTAATTTAATTATGATGGTTATAGAAATAGTAATGAAAAGTAATGACATGTACAGGGTAAGGTTTTCACGCGAGAAATGCTCTTAGTGGCTACGGTCTTCTAAAGGAGACCTTAACATTTGTAATTTTTATGTTCTCATTTAAAACAAAATAATATGTTTGCTCCTTTTCATCCAAAGGAAGAAAAAAAGGGGACTACTGAGCATCCTCAGCAAGCTCAACTGTGGCTATTTGCTATGTGTGGCACAGGCATTGGAGGGCTGGTGAGGCTGGATGAAGCCTGTCCCATTTGCGTATCAGTATTTTGCCCAAGACATGCATTTGGCTGCAGAAGCGCTGCACTGCCCTGTGCCCACAGCCCTCCTGCTCTGCTGCAGCCGGACACCCCTGCCTGTACCGCAGTCCTGCTGCGACTCCTGCACACGCAAGCCAGCTGAGTGTTATAAATGCTGCGGGGATTTTGCGAGGGTCAATTAGCACCTTACGCATATCTCTGAACGCCTTAAAGAAAATACAGAGAAAGTGCAAAGCAATGTCCTGCACGACTCAACTTTGGGTTCTGCAAACTCTGTGGACAGAGTGGGGACACCCAGGTATCGGTTCAGGGCCCTTTTCAGGTGCTCTGAACTGCCCTCTGGAAACCCCAACTTCACTCTCCTGACAGTATAGGAAGCCAGTCTGAATTAAGTACCTAAAGATAGATGGCATAAATACTCCCCCTGCATCTCCTTAGAGGGAGATTTTCAATGCCCCTAAGCCAAAATGTTCCTTGAGATTTAACCTAAACTGAAATAAAGTCTTACTGTTTGATGCTATAAAACAAACATGGCAGCTCTTTGACAAGACTAGCAATAGGTCAGGCTTATTTGCAGAGAGGGAATGCTAACATTAGCTTGTCTCTGTAATATACTTCTTTATAAACGGCTACTTTTCCAAACTGATTGCATTTGAAATGCTGCAAGTTCACTTGACCTCCATTCTCTTTGGGGTTAAGTACATCCTTGGGCTAGAGTTTAACACAGCACTTTGGGAATGTAAAGACTTAGGGTGCCTTTGGCCTTTCTACCAGCTCCATAATCTGCTTACAAGCTCGTCCTGAACTTTGACCCTTTGGAAAAACTTTTGCTCCACTTAAACAGGGATATTCTGGCTCTGTCCTGTGAGAGCCGGAGCAATGAGGAAATGTGCTGACTTTTAAAAGTTGAGACAGAAAAGGGGGGCAAGACCACAGAAGCTCTGATTCCTCCAACTACATAGCAATCAATATCTGGTACCCACAAACTCCATGAATCATCAGAGCAGGTCCGTGGTTAGAGTCTAGCAGGGCACAGAGGGCCAAGCTCTGCTCCCTGCTCTGATGGGAACTAAAGGCTTTTCTCTAGACATTGTGTGTTCACAAAGCAGCTCAAGATAAGCCTGTATTTCCTAGCAGACATTACAGTACATGTGCCTCACCCCTTGCCTTTCATACTGGCATTTATTTTGTTACCCTACCTGCCTTAACTCTGATATTGCACAGGAAACGTATCCCAGGTTTTCTAGCACTGCAGAGAGAGGCATTTATGTGGGAAATGGAAAACTTATCTTTCTTTGTATCTGACCACAGAAGTGGTGTTGGTCATCTATCCTTTCTCACACATCTGCCCATCTGGACCGATAGCTTATGCCATGGGCTGGGATTTTGAGCAGCTCCATTTTGCAGAGGAATAGCTTGCACTGCTGGGCCGGTGCTGGAAGGTCCTTCTGGATGCCCTCTTAGGACTCAGAGAATGATAAAGAAGCAGTCCTAAGAGATCGGAGTCATTTATTTTCCACGTTTTTTGTTGCTAGGGATTCCCATCACATTTTCTCAAACAACTTACACAACTGTATTTCAACTTGTTACTAGTAATAGACATTCTGAAACTCTGAAGTTGCCCAGACTGTATTTCTAATTTACACATACTTTTGTATCTAAATACCACCAGAATGACAAAACCCAGAGAACATTCCTGAGACAGTTTTTGTACTATTACTATAGGCTGTGCTCAAGAACATATGTAATCTGCTTACCTATTTGTGCAGTGGGAAGTTGAACATGCTGCCTGCTACATCATCACTCTGAATTGCCTCCTGTGTAGAGTGTGTCATCTTTGCCACTAGTGATGAAATAGAAGACAGAAAAGCATAAATTGATTATATAGTCCCTACTATTTATTGTTATTCCTGTATGGCTTGGAAGCACATTTCATGGATACATATTCCACAGACAAGTCCAGGTAGAGAGGAGAAGGCCTTTGCCCAGAAGACTTTACAAGCTGTTGTCCCTTTCCATTACTATAATCCCTTTTGACCTCTGGGCTGAAGAATTTGATACAGATTCTTTTGAGAGATTAAAATTTGGAAACCCACAACCCTGTTGTTACAGCTGGAGCTAGCTACAGCTATATTTCAGACCACTTTTGTTTTCCATAGCATTTGATTTCTTTCCCTTCCTTTCTTTATATCATAGCCAGGGCAGAGCTCAAAAAGGGTAAACACTGACTATATGGAGCATACCGGGTAAAGCAATGAACAAAATACCCAGAGGACCTCCCTACAGAAAGTCCACAGCAATATGTTAACCAGTAACAAGTGCAGTTATTATTGCAGTTTTTCTCTGTATTGGGTTTGCGTGGCAAGGTTTTGGGAGCAGGGGGCTACAGCGGTGGCTTCTGTGAGAAGCTGCTGGAAGCTTCCCCTATGTCTGACAGAGCCAACACCAGCCAGCTCCAAGATGGACCCAGCACTGGCAAAGGCCGAGCCCATCAGCGACAGTGGTAGCGCCTCTGGGATAACAGATTTAAGAAGGGGAAAAGAAACTAACTGCGCAGCAGGGATCAGAAGAGAGAGGAGTGAGAATACATGAGAGCAACAACCCTGCAGACCCCAGGTCAGTGCAGAAGGAGGGGAGGAGATGCTCCAGGCACCGGAGCAAAGATTCCCCTGTAGCCCCTGGGGAAGACCATGGTGAGGCAGGCTGTCCCCCTGCAGCCCACGGAGGTCCACGGGGGAGCAGATCTCCACCTGCAGCCCGGGGAGGACCCCACGCCGGAGCAGGTGGGTACCTGAAGGAGGCTGTGATCTCATGGGAAACCCGCGCTGGAGCAGGCTCCTGGCAGGACCTACAGACCTGCGGAGACAGAAGCCGATGGTGGAGCAGGTTTTCTGGCAGGACTTGTGACCCCGCAGGGGACACATGCTGGAGCAGTCTGTGCCTGAAGGACTGCAGCCCATGGAGGGGACCCACGCTGGAGCAGTTCATGAAGAACTGCAGCCCATGGGAAGGACCCACATTGGAGAAGTTCTGTCTCCTATGGGAGGGACCCCATGCTGAGAACAGCCCTGTGGCCTACAGTTTTCCGTCACAACAGTGCCAACAAGTGAATCCTTGGCACAGGCACGATTATGAAAGCTAAAATTATTTGAGGTGGTCTGCATCAAAATCCAAACCTTCCATCTACACTCCTCTATATATGTGGACACTCTTCTTGGATATTATGAACAGGGGCAATATTCATGGCAGCTTCTAGACCATCCAAATGGCCCCACTGATGCTTTAGAGCCAGCTGTCATCATCTTCCATGGTTATAAGGAGGTCTGAATTCTGCATTCTATGGTTTGAGTACAAACCTGTCCAGAAGACACAAAATTACTGCTTAAAACCAAGACAAAATCACCTCCAGATGGTCAAAAATCAGTATTCCACCTATAAATTAGTTGCCGCTTCCATCAGATGTTTTGCATCTGTCTCTGCTAATTATATCTGACAATACAATATATAAAATAGAATTCATGTATTCCATAAGCTGCCTGCACCTCCCTCTTTCACAGGAGATAGCCTCCAGGAGTTTGGGTGGGTCCAGAAAAAAAAGAGAAAAATAATTTATTACTCTATATCAAAAGGGGGTAGGGCAACCTTTTTTCCCAGGATGGCAGACATAAATATAATGTATAATAATTATTGTTTATTCTTCTAATATGGCAGAACAATGCCATCTCATTGGTATCACAAAAGACAGCGGTAGTTACACTGCAAGCCTCAGCTTCTCATTTGTCTTATTTGGTGGCTGGTGAAGACAAATTCTAGGCAAAGTCATGGAGGCTCTGGCCAAACTCAGCAGAGGCAACTTTCCACCAGGACCCAAAGGCTAAGTATTTCCACTGATTTCCACAAGAAGCAGCTCTTTCTGAGGCCCAGACCATTCACTTTGCAAAAGCAATGGTGGAAACATTTTTAGTTGCTAAGAATCTTTGCCAGAAGCCTGTGATGGACAGGTCCCAATAGTGTCTATGGTTTGACTTGGCTTCATTTGGCTAGCACCACTCCATTTTAATTTGTCTTCATTTGGTTTTGGCTAGAGTGCAAAATTCTAGATCTTTTCCAAAGCTCTTGCATCTTACAAAATACGCAGACATTTTCCTCAAATAGGCTCATGTACAAGTAGAAATGTCAGTATGATTTTAGAAAGTACCCATTAATGTCTTTTCAAGTAAAATCCTCACATTCTTTTCAATTACACTCACAATCCATCTTATTTGTTTCTTGCAAATGTTTCTATGAGCTGCTGTTGAGTGAAACATATCTGGGAAACATACCCTGAGAACCTTCTTACAGCTACTTGAGTAGAGTTTATGCCCCCCTGAATTTTAATTTTGAGATTTGTTTTTACATTTTCTGTTTACCAATGCTTGTTCAGACATAACTTTATATTTGACCATGAACAACCAGGTATCAAGTAGTTTCAAAGCCTTCTAGAAACAAACCAATAGAGAACTATTCCTGTCTACAAGATTTAAGCAATTCTGGGAACTGAACACATTTGTAAAAATTAAAGATCTAGAAAATGTTAGTTCATGATCACTGTAAAAGACACGACTAGGAAGGAAATGATGTGATATGAACTCTTAAGTGAGGAATAGTTGCCATGCTTTCCTGGTTCTCTAAAAACAGTGGAGAAGACTTACACCAAAGCTATAGAAATCTCTGTTCCTAGTTCTGAGTGACTATTTTGTATTTTAAAGAGTGGGAAAACAGTTTTGTCCTATCAGGTATTATGTTAATACTATCATAAGTAGTTTGCAGTATATCAGTTAGGTTTTCCCTTTAGTTTCTAGCTGTTATGATGAAACATGAGGGAGCCACCGTTAGCATAATCTTTTCTTGCCAAACCCCAGATCACCACACAGGGACCACACCACATCTAGCTGAAACATATAAGATCAAGCATTGCATTCCCAAAGCTGACTAAGGGGCCATGATGTCTACTTCATGTTAAGCATCTAAATTACTTAAATGGCTTGGAAGATCTCAAATGTATATGCTCAATTAATCTTCTCAGATTGTCAAGCTGCCCCATGGCATAACATGTTTGGCACCAAATTTGTTGAAGCGACAGGGCCCTCAGTATGGGCTTTGTTTCCAAGAGTCAGGAAGCAGAATACGTTAGCAACAACAAAAGGTGAAATATCAAAGGTTCTTTAGAGTTAGCAGCTTTAAAGCTTTCTCATAAAGCCATCCTGTGACCCTCCAGACAAAATGGTGATGTTTCAATCATGTCATTACCTGAGGCAGATTACAATTTTTTTTAATTATTCTTCCCTTCTGCTTTCAAAAGGCTTGTTTTTAAGTGGGAGGAGAGGAGGCTGAATAGTGGAAAGGGTGTGTGCAGCTGTACCATGAAAAGTACATTTCAATACACATAAATACACCCAAAAGCTTTATATATGTTGCAACATCCCAGACATCGGTGCTCCTGAGGAGAGCATAAAAGAAGAGCAACCCTAAATCAGATAAATACCGCAGTAAATCAGGTTCAGAAGAGAGAAGAGGGGAACACAGACTCTGGTTTAGTCAGGTGCAGGGAGTCAAAAACCAGTGAGTGGGGTGGGAACTTGTTTTCCTATTCTGTGCAGGCATGAAGCTATGTAAGTCCTGCTCCCTCAAGGGGCCTGGTGGCATTCGCTTTGGGTGGGAAGGGGAGACAAATCCAAGTCCTTCTGTCTGAGCCTCAGTTTCTCCCAGTTGTGGTAAAGCTTCTTCCTAATAGGAAGAATTATTCCTGGTCAGACAGGCTGTCCCTTTTCACAGAAATTTTGGGTTCAGGAAACCGGCATTTTCTCATGAAAAGCACCCCCTAAAATCCCCAAGTCAATACACCTCCAGCATCAGTCAGGAAACATGTCTTTTTCTTGTATCTCTGGCATTATGATCTCCAGCAAGTTAATTTAATCGTCCTTGGGTTTCCCCAGTGATAAAAAACAAGTAATAACAACAATAACATTCACTTACTTCTTTGAGGTCCTGGAAAAAATTTACTCTGCAAATTAACATAATTTTCCTGACATTTCATGCTATTAAGGTTGGTTTTTCCTTAGAGAAAGGTTAACTGGAGCTGAAAACATAAGCTCTGACCCAAAATTTTGCCCCAAACTCAGCAGAACGTTGTCCAGCCCTCATCATTATTTACCGCTTAATGAAACCTCACACACATCCTAGTGCACCACTGGTGTCTGACAGGTGTCCAGCACAGAGCTGCCTGCAGAGCAATGTGCACATGGTTCTCTTCAGAGTTTCTTTCTGTTCTTATTGTTTCCAAAATGATGTGTTTATAATGCCTTTCAGTGGGAGGACACTGGAGGCTTTGTTATATGAGGTACTTATTTTTTAAAAAAGCAGGGTGCCCTTTTTGTTAACATGGTAACACTGTATTTAAATTATCATCAACATGAATGATGATGCTGTTATGCATCACTCCCCAGTTAAAAATGCCATCTGTGGCTGGGCTGTGCTCACTACAATGACAGGAGGAGGTATTATCTACCTAGAGTACACAGCTACAAGCTTTAATAGCTCACAGCTGTTCTTTAAGGTGCAGAAATTACTTTATTCCCAGTTTATTGAAATATAACAGAGGCCTAAATCCTCAAAGGTATTAGCAGTTAAATCACATTGAACTCAGCTAGAGTCAAGCACTTACATACTGGGTGAGCCAAACATCACACAAGCAGTCAGAGGAGGAGCAGAAAACCACCTTTTGGCCAGTACTTCAAAAACTGCTGCACTGTTTTTGCCTCTCTTGAGCATGTCTTCTGCTTAGCTAGTACTTGGCCATGGACTTCAGGCTAGCTAACTCCTGAGCCAGTATTCAAGAAGAAAATATTTCTGCGTAGAATGCAGAGGAGCTAGAAGGAAATTCCACATTTCAACAGACATTTTGAGTTACCTCTTGAAACTGCCCTTGGTTTGGCTTATCGCGGCACTGGGGAGCCGTATAAGAGCTGGAAGAAGAACAGCAAGAAAAAAAAGCACGGCAAAGAGCTGAAGGGGCTGATTCATGAGCAATGTGAGCAGTAAGTTTAGTTCAGGAGAGCAAGGAGTGAAGGTGAAGGTTAGCTGAAGCAGCCAAGGTGGTACAATCCTGTGGCCATGGCCATGTCCTGTGTTCAGAGATGGACCCACACCAGACTAATGATCAGAGTGGGGACAGGGGTGGCCTTGTTTGCCCATCCTCTCCCAAACATCGCAGCAGATTAATGGAAAGAAAGGAAACTCTCCGGGGTAAGAAGAAGTCCGTGTTTAGCTGTTGGCCAATTAAACCACTGTGTGATCCCCCAGAGGAGCACTGCATGTTTGCAACTCTGAAAATGCCCTTAGCATTCAGAGGACCTTACATGCTGGATGGAAGAAACTAGTTTGATGTAAAGTGGCTTGTCCATCTTTATCTCCTGACAGTCTGTGTTGTGCCCTTCTCAGTCCAGAAAGGAGAGGGGGAGACAGGATCACAGGAAACCTCTTCTCAGGATGCTTATGTTTGAAGTTCAATGGGATTTTTTTTTCTTTTCTTTTTTCTTTTCTTTTTTTTCTTTTCTTTTTTCTTTTCCCTCTTGGCGTGTGACTTTTTCATGTTGAACTAAGGGGGTCTAATGAATGGAAAACTGAAATTGGAGGATTTTCATTATTTAAGGAAATTAACCTCGTTTAAAGGAAATGAGTGTTCAGAGGCAGAAAGGAAAGTCATAATTTAAATTATATCAGAAGCTGGTTTTCCTTATGTAACATATTATTAAACAGTGGGGAAAAGCTTTCACTAGGCAGCCTCAGGGAGCACTCAGCAACTATAAAGAGGGTTCACATGCATGGCTCTAATATGTTAATAAATTATGCTAATTACAAGCAAGGGATTAGAGAAGGGGAAATCAAATAATGGTGCAGTAACTGGGCTTCTTTCAACTTAATTTGCAACATTGCCTGTCTAGGCTCCTTGTTGAGTTACCAAGTTTGTTTTCTTCTTTCAGAGACTCTGAACTCCACTTTTGTCCGTGGGAAGACAGTGGTGTCACCATGAAGAGATAGGGGATGAAAAAAATGAAGTGAGAGAGGAGCGAAAGCGAGAACGAACCCTCTTGCTGATGAGTTTCCAATGTCTGAAGGCTCAGAAGAGACAGCAAAATCCCACTGCTTTTGTACTGTGCCAGCCTGGAAATCTGGTTGAAAAATGTTGTCAAATAGTATGTAATGGATCATGTTCCATTTCTTTTCCTCTTAGAGCCCCTCTAAGGCAGGAACTTCACAGAGCTGCTGGAGGAGAGCGTGTGCCCTCAGCTGCTAGCTCTTGCTGTCCTGATAACCTTTTATCCCTTTGGCTTATAGAAAACGATTCCCACATTTCAGTTATTTTCACCTGAATGGTGCTTTTCCCCAAGATGCAACGTCTCTTTTCTTATTTGGAAATGGAGCCATTCCTTGCCTGGGGGCTCCTTTATCTCATTGGGAGAAACATTTTGATTGACTTCTCAGTGGCTTTTGGATCATTGATCTCAATTTGTTTGATAGATGTCTTCCCCTGCTGTTGGAGTTTTTTGCCTTCTTTTATCCTTCATATGAACATCTCAGGTGGTTTGTCAACTCTATTTACCTTTTCCTTTGTGATTTGCTGGCATTTATGACAAGAAGAATTGGAGTGAATTAGAACAAATAAAAGTAAAGCAAAAAAGTGTTTCATTTGTAATTTTGCAGTTAATCCAGGGTACAGAATCCCCTTTTCCATCACATTCTGGCTAAAGCTGTATGTCCTTCAGAGAAGGGTAGAGGTCAGAATGAGAAAAAGCTCAGTCTGATAAGGCAGGATGACATTGATACAGAGATGGGGAAAGTTTGCTCTCTGCAGTGTGAAAAGCACTACCCAACAGTTTAGCTATCTTACTGGGAAGAGCTAATGGAAATAGACACAAATGAACATTCACAAGCCCCAATTTTCTCATTAAAAAATACAGATAGTTAAAAAAAATAGACCTAACCCAACTGTGTTTAGTGTCTTTAATAAGACACTGCCTTTTACCCTTAGGAAAGGGACAAGTATTCATTTTCATAAATTCCTTTTTAATAGTTTTTTTCTTCTTTTTTTCCTCTCTTTTTTTTCTTTCGCTTTTTCTCTCCTTCTCTCTTTTTTTTTCCCCTCCATCAGCAAGGGGGGTGGTGAAAGAAAACAGAGACAAGCCAGATGCCTTTCAGTGCTTTGATCAGTTCCTCTGCAGACAGCCAGGCTGCCTCCTAGCACCTCTTTAACTACAGCTTGCCAGTAAGAAAATGAGCTGTTTTAACTCTGCAATTACAGTGCCTGCTGAATGCCTGTCATCACAGCAATAGGAACCTGATCTGAACTGTATATCCACTGGAGAGAGAATTACAGCAACCAGGGCAGAAAGTTAAATACCCCCTGTGGCGGTGAGACTCATATAAACGAAAAAGCCCACATCCCAGGCCTCCTCTGTTGGTGTAAATATATAAAACACTGACAATATGACACAGAGCTTCTCAAGAGAGTCAGAGAAGGGGGAGCTGTAGGGTGATGCCATCCCGTTGTTTTCAGATGTTCTTGGGAATGATAACTATGAATGCCTAAGAAAAGAGAGAGTGGTGGGGGAAGGGAAGGCAAGGCATAGATGGGGTAAAAAATACATATTATAAGCAAAGACATATGTGCACTGGGTACTGCTCTATTCATGGCACAAATATAAATGCATATATGGAACCAAGTCAGAAGGTAATTTGCCTTTCAACACCATGTCTTTCTTGTTGCTCTGATATCAACATACAAATGTGGATGTGCTGATGAAGCTGCCTAAATAGGCTCTGTCCCTGTTTGGAAGGCAGAGGCGTGAAAAGTTTGGTGACTTTACAAATATGCGGCCATTCGGGGAATACAACTGTGATTTCCTCCTCCCTGGAGGTTAAGCTTTAATCACTAGATCGGCCTTCCCTTAGGCAGACAGCAACTTGTTTGAACCCCTGAGAATATTGTATAATCCTATTGTGTGCATTCATTTTTAAGCCACCCTCTGTTAAATTATACAAATAAAAAAACACAACCTATTTGCATTCATGGGCATTTTATGTACTGGCATTTCTTTGGGAAATATGCAAACCAATTGCAGTTTGGGCCTGATCCAATGCATACTCAATCAGACAGCCCTGAACTAGACCCTTGCTTTATATGGGCAAGATTTAATGGTGTCCTTGATTTGCAGTTTGTTTCATTTACCTTGAAAATAAGTGGGTAGCAGGCACTTCTTCAAGGCCTCTTCCATCACAACAAATGATCTGCCCATCAAGTGGATATGAGGTTAGAATTATACAGCTTTAAGTTACTTGAATGTGTGGGAAAAGATGGATTATAAGTAGGCAACTCAAGCCAGAAATTTATTAATTAGTTAATGGTTGTTTTATAGAAGTGTTTTCCCATGGATCATGGCCTGTTAGAGGAATAAAATCGGATAACTACTTCTCTAGTGCATAGGATAAAGGTCTAAGAATTCAGTCTTATGGGGTTTGTTTCTAATTCTTTCAACATATATTTTTACTGGAGTAATTTTAATACTTGCATGCTTAACTTTCTGTTCTGAAGTGTGTGTTCCCATACCCAGTTATCTCAGGGATGAGTTACAAGTACTAATTGTATCCTGTATACAAACATTAAAATGTTCAGGCTGAGGTTTTCACACTGAAATGGCAACACGCAAGTGTCTTGCTCAGCTACGGACCACTGTAAGGGATGACTTTGCACCGTCCTCCAAGGGGCCCTGAGATCCAACGAACAGCATGACTTTGATTAGGGCCGCTTGGGGAACTCAGTGTTTTATTTGCTTCCATTGAAGCAGAAATCTCTTTGTTAAACACTACAGCCCAAGGTAGCTGGAGGGGTGATCAGTGCCAGCCAGCGGGCTCATAGCAGGGTGAACATGTCCATAGCACTCGCTGTGGCAACCCCTCTGCCTGCTTCCCCAGGACAATGCAAACAGTTGCAGATGTTTTGTAGGACAATCCTCAGGCGCTGCTGTGCCAACCTGTAGCAAGAAAAGCTTCCTAAGAAACCTGCTTTTTGATCGGTTCCCTGTGCCACCTTTCTCAGCGTGGCTGGTGACCCTCTTCCTGCTCCACGCAATACCTATGTCATCGGTCTCAGTCCTCAAGGGGGTGGCACTGCGCGGCACCAAGCGTACTTAATCCCGTGCCTGCTACAATTTGGCGTAGCCCTTCAGCTACTTAAACTCACTCTCGTTTCACCCTGTGCTGACTCGACCAAGCCTAGGATCAGCGCAAAGCCAGTTTTCACATGGTTTCACCCCCACCTCAGACTGCTCTTTGACTTGAACCCAACAGGGAGTCCCTCTGGAAAGGGCTGTGGGTTGGAGGCACCCAGCACAGAGTAGATCGCCCGATCCTCTTCTGATCCAGAGGGCACGGCAGCTTTTCAGAGCTCTTCCCAAGTGTCACGATTTTTCTCCTCATTTACCTGCAAATATCCGTGGCATTGAGGCGTGTTAACGATGACAGGCTGGGGAGAACGTGTCAAAGGCGTCAGCGGCTCTTTGCTGTAGACTCAAGCTCCCTCTGCTGAAGAAAATGAGTAAAACAGAAGTTAATCATTGCAGTTGAGTTGTTGGACTTGACTTGCCTCGGTGTCAGATTAAGTGACAATATAAAGCCCTTAATGATCTGTATGGCCCATGAGGAAGACGAGCTATCCCCTTGTAAAAATATAGTTCAATTAAATATATCCACACCCTTGCAATCTGGCTGCTGTGGGATATGGGATTTGGGGCTATTAGTGTAGAATACCACAAGTCCTTTTCTTTATTACTCTAATGACAAGGGACTGCTCTCATCATCTGCAAAATCACCTATTCAAAAGGACAAGTGGCAAGTCATACATGAATTGCTATCATATGGTATAATATATACTCCAAATATTTACAAGACAAGGCTGCGCTCTGCTCTCTCTCAAGAAACCACATGAATTTACAGATGTAAGTGAAGGCAAAATTTACCCAATAACATCTCATCCTTATATTAGACCTTTAAAATACTGTGGATAAAGCTGTTTCTTTGCTGAGTTAAAGCATCCTCATGCGCTTTTCCTCCATATTTCACCTGCTGAGGGGTGTAGAAATATGATGCAGATCACAGAGATTACTACTCTTTTGATAGCTGCAGGTTACTGCGGACATCTCAGGCAGAATTAGTTTGTTCTAGCATAAATGTCCAATAATGAGACACTAAAAGCTGAGCTCATTGCCCTACTGTCCCTTTGTAGAGAGATAACTCCACGTGAGAAACTGTATTTAATATCACAGCTCTCTTCCTCTTTGCAACTGCCTTTTATCTGTCATTAGAAGAGCGTATAGAAGCAGACACAATTGACTGGGCAGTTTAAATATTAGCCTGCTTGCGAATTATAAATGGGTCAGAGCAGCTGCGTATGTTATATGATGTTCTTACCTGAAAGCCAGTGTTTTCCCATGAAAGGAAAATCAAAGATGTATATAAAGGCACTGGAGATATTCCTGACTCTGCTGTAATTTTCAGCACCCTTTGTCTAATTATTTATGATGTTTGACTTCTGGGTTTAAGTTCTTCAGAGGAATTAGATCTCCAAAAAGATCTAACCTGAAAACAGATGTTTGTACTTCTGTTTTCATTATGTGCTGGTCTTTGATGAATAATGGATTATAGAATAGGAAATGTCATTTCTTTTATCATACTTCAAGTATAGCCAGGTTTGGATGGTGGAAGCAAGTCTCTAAATATCTGACAGTGCTTTCCATGACTGAAACCAAGTTACAGTAATTTGATTTTTTTTGATTGTTGGTTGCTTTTGCTATATAATTTGCACTTTATTCTTAAAAGTGTTTAAGGCAGTCATGTACAGGATCAAGACATGATTTCCCCTGCCTGTGTGCTATATGAAAATAAAGGAGTGTATACGCTGTCAGGGGAACACGGCTGCACTGCATTGTGAGAGTGAATAGGGAGAGAAATATCTCTTAGAAATAACTCAGCAGAGGAGAAAGTACTTTGTGCACTGACTTCAAATCCACTATGCTGGTACCCCTCTTGCTTTCAGCGTCAAGGTATTTTCGGCACTACAGATTTGGTTCTGGAAAATAAATAAATATTCCAAATTAACTTTGTGTGTAAGATGCAGGAAGATGCAGTACAATCCATTGATTTGGAAAGGGCTGGCATTTTGTCTCAATTAATTTACCTGAGCTCAATCGCTGCTGTTTCGCAGCAGATAACTTGCTCTGAATCTAGTCTCTATGTATGACAGACTAATTTTTTTCTAGCAGGGATGCCTGTGGGGAAACCTAATTCATATGCTCAAGAAAGAGAAGCCTTAAAAGAACCTACCTTTTCTACATGCTGTTGGCCTAGTTCTTAACTCCACAAGTCTTTCTCACTCCTTTCTTAAGAGCATCAAAAGCTTGTGGATGTAATTAAACACTGTGTTTCAGTTATGTTCATGCAGTACCAGATCACAAACAGTACAAAGGGATTAAGCAATCATACAGCAAAAATAAATACACCCTTGTTCAGCAAGGAGTTTACCAGATGGAGTAACTTTGCTTGCAATGTTGTACAAATTATTCTGACTGACTAGAAAAACCACAGGTGTCTTTGCATAGGGGCCACAGAAAAGTGAATTAGATTAAATGGATTAGTTGGACTTTTTTTTTTCCTTGGATCTAACAGGTCCATGCCATTTCTGTATGGCATAATCATAGATAGCTCAGTGACAAGAAAAAGCAGGAATTGTGACTAGTACAGGCTAGTGGAGACAACTTTTTTGGATTTGGGGTAACTTAACTGTATTCAAGACCACCAATATTGTGAGCATCCAAATGAACAAAGGTTATTTACTTGAACAGAGATGAGGTTAAAGAGTAATTTGATCATAAGAATCTTTAAGAAAGCAGAGATATGAGGGAAACATTTATTGGTCTGTGTGACCAAACCCTTACATAGCTGCTCAAAGCTGAAGCCCAACAAATTCAGCTGAGAAGCACAGTACAAAATCTTCAGTGATAACCTTATCTAGAGATGTGAAGGCCTAAAGCCAGGAAAGGGCG
Organism: Haliaeetus albicilla; assembly: GCF_947461875.1. NCBI lineage: Eukaryota > Metazoa > Chordata > Aves > Accipitriformes > Accipitridae > Haliaeetus > Haliaeetus albicilla. The sequence goes on along the minus strand of NC_091509.1, from coordinate 11,916,567 downwards.
TATTTCTGAAAGGCATGCTCTTTCTAGTCCAAGTAGATACACTGGGCCAGACAGAGGTTCCTCAGGGTGCAATTCTCCAGCTTATATTATGCCAGACCAAGAAATCAGACAAGATAATCAAGAAGGTCCCTTCTGGCCTTAAAATCTATTAATTTATAATTCATTTAATTTCATTCCTTTAACTGTGGGTGCAAGGTTGTACAAATACTTCATAAAGTCAGTGATAACTTTGTTTCAATGCAGCAATGTGTTTGGGAGTCTCCCATGCTGGGCTGTTCCACCGAAACAGATGACATGCAGCACTCACTTCAGCTGGACAGCCAAATATGCTTAGAAGTGTGGTTTAGATTTCTGGTTTCTAACTGGAAAAATTAAGATGACCTGAGCCTGGTATGCGTAGACGGGTCTGTCAATGCTGAATTCTTTTTGCACTCTGATATCAGAGTTGGATGTGAAAGTCCAGGCCAATGTATGTATCATGTCAGGTACCTAATCTGTGCTCACATCATTCCTCCTCTGGGGAGGGGGTCCAGTGTCCTGTGTGATACAACTCATTAGAGGCTTTGACATGAATCTGATGAGATAGCAATCATGGGCTGTGATCGACACTTGCAAAGTGAGCTTTTAAAAAAAAAAAGCAAGCAAGCAAACCCTGGCGTCCCTGAGCAGCATGGTTTGAAATCAAATACCTTTTTGGACACCAGTCTTGTGGCATTTAATATAATAATATTACATTTTGTGCAATGACTAGCTTTCATCTTAACCAACTCTCTCTCCCCCCCACCCCCAAATGGAGCTCGTATAGAATAAATTAAAGATGGTGTTTGGTGTGAGAGTACTTTCTTGGTTCTCATTTAGACAAGGTGGTTTTGCTCTGGAAGGTACCACCTATAGTTCTTTAAAAGGATCTGAAATCTCACATGCTGTTATTCCCCTGATGTGCCCCAATGGTCCTCTCTCCTCCTGCTGCACTCCAGTCTTTCCACCTCCTACATCTGCTTGTGCACACAGTTTCCCTTTGCTGTGGCCTTCTGAGCCACTCATTTTGTACTGCAGCTCACTCTGCTGAAACACCTTGCCACTCTCTTGCAAACCATGCTGCTCTTTCAGCTGTCAGAAGGCTGAATTCGTCAGCTGGCAGAACATAAGAACCTGGCAAACCTGTGTGATCTCCTTGTCAAAATGCTGCCAAACATTTGTCAAAGGACTTAGTCAGAGTTGGGGACATCACTCTTGGCTGAACCAGAGCATCTCTCCAGACTCAGAAACAGATTCTTATAGGTCTTGGTGAAGCTGCCTCCTAATGTTTGCTTAGATAAATGAAATAATTTCCTTTAATCACATACTCTGAAGTGCTTTCATTTTTATACATCATTTACTTCCCAGAACTTTGCAATGGTTTGGTCTTCTTTTAGAAATAGGGCTTTTTTGGTCCATAGTCCTTGTGCAGGTTTCTTATAAAGGAACCCATGTCACACAGTGGTCAGAAGCCTCCAATGGACAAGCCATTCCCTTGGGTTCTGCCACACTGCAAGGGAAGTGCAAGGATTAAGAAAGAGCTTTCAGATCCTGGAAACTGAGGAAACTGAATGGACATTAGAAAAGACCTGACACATGGGTGCTTCTCATTTTCTCCACAGTCTGTATGCATGCAGAAATAGCCAAGGGAGAGGACAAGGATCATTGTGGAGAAGCTGTAAGTGGTGTGTGTACTTCAGCTGTTATGGGGTTTTCATACATATCTTGCTTTTATCACTAGACTGGATCGTCACAATGTGTTCTCCTTTGCTTGGCCCAGAAGACTGTTGCCCAATGTTCTAGCCAAAAGGATAATACCAAAAGAGCAACCGACACAGTGCTGAGTTCTCTCAGCACTGGTTAATGCCATGTTTTATTTTTCATGGCACTGGGCCTATGTGTGAAGTTTGTATCTGGATCAGCGGGTGGTTACCTGACCACCTCCAGCCTCTGCATGAGCTGTCAGTCCTGCAGGCCCCCTTGGAGCTATGGGCTTGATTAACCTGTCCAGAGAGGCACTGGTCTCTGAGCCGGGTTGATGCCTGATGTGTAGGGACTCTCAGTGATTGCTCCTGTGGCTCAGTGTCACCCTTGGTTGGAGCTCTGCTGACTCCTGAGTCCAAGGGCCATGCCTTGGTCTCGCTTGAGCCTTGCCTGCTCCTTGCTCAGCACCCAGCGCTTGTAGGATTCCTGAGCATCGGTCTGGCTTCTGACCTTCTTTTTCCCCTCCCTTTTTGACTGGCAAAGTCTTTGGCTCCTGTTCTTGATCTTTGTTTGCCCCCATCAGTCTGTCTGGCTCTCTCCTCCATGCTTACTTCAGGCCTAGCTCTAACCACTGGTCAGGACTGCCCACCCTCTGTGAAGGTCCCATAATAAGAAGGGATAAGGAACTGCAGTAAGCTGTCTTCTCCTATGAGTAGTCTTCTGACAATATTCCTCTCAAAGGACATGTGAACATGAATTTTACTGCAGATGGTACTTGCCACAGGATTTAATACCAAATCCTACCTCATTGCACAGCTTCAAGGTCCCTGGGAGTTTTCTTTCAGGCCATTCTAAAGGAGGACAAGCACAAATGTGTACCTGGATATGCAAAAATATCTCTATAGATAAGGATAGGTGTGGATTTATAGGAAATGGGGTCTAAGAGGTGGTGACTTCCATGAGCCCCACCATTCCCACTGCAGCTACACTGAGGCTTGGATATGAACACAGCCTGCACCAAATTGGCTGCCATTTCGTTGATATTTCATTACAGTATTTAATTTGTCCCATTTCTCTTGTTCCTGCTGAGCAGAGACTTCTCTACCAGCCCTGTGCCATTTCCTCATGACCCAATAAAAGCTGCATGCTCAGAACTAGCGTTACTGCTGATGGCTTGCTATAGTCACTGGGGCACTAATTACCCCCTCCCCTCCCAGTGTTTGATGTCATGAAACTCACAGGACGCATCATTACTTTGGGGATTAGCACATTCAGACAAGCTCCCCTCCCTCTGGGGATGTACCTGGTGAGGGTGGGCCCTGAGCTAGCAGCCTCTGCCTGAAAAGAAAAAGCAGGAATGCCCCCATGGCCATCCCTTCACCCCTTGTTTTGGGCAAAAACGGTTAGGGACAGCTGAAGTTGTATTTAGGAGCAAGTTTGGACTCAGCTGAAATGCTTTGATTATAAACTCAGCGTTTTCCTCAGCTGAGTCTTTGTGTCTTCTCAATCTCTTTTTGTATTGTTTTCCCCTCGTCATGTTTTTCTCACTGTTACATTCATCTGGGCCCTGCCGTCACACAAATTGTCCCTCTTGCTCTTCATCCCTGGTCCTCCACAGCAGTGTTTCATTTTGCTTAGCTACAGCAGAGTAGGAGTTATTTTGGAATAGACAATTAGGCAAAGGAAGATACTTCCACCTCAAATCCACACAGAGCATTTCCTCATCTGGAAAAGATGATCGTGGCTGTGCAGATGGAAAGCTGGGGAGAAAAATCAAAGGATAGGCCTCAATCCACTTTCCAGGCTAATAACATCCAAGGAAAATCAGGCAGGGTGGGTGGCTGGGAGAGAAAACAAACCCCCCAAATAAATAGTGAGGTTGATTCCCATTGTACTAAGCTGTGGAGGCACTGGTGGTTTGTGTACAATAGGGGCAGGCAGGGAAAGTATGACCCGTTAAAGAGCGTGGCTATCACAGGGAGGCAGTGCTCCAGCAATGGGCAAGAGGCCTGTGAGCATGCAGCCAGGAGGGTGTAAGGGAAGGGAGGAAGGAGGGACCTGTTTTGTTCTTCACACTCCTGGGAAAAGTAATTTATCATGACAGCCCACCTTTGCTTTGAAGGCTTGCACACATCTCATGGTAAGGGACTCAGAGCCCTTATTGTAAAAGTTTTACGGACTCACTGAGCCCAGGGCTCATCCATGGGCTGGCCCATGATGTACCAGCGGTATCCATGAGGGTGGTATGTGGGCCTCACCATGGCTTCCTGCTCCCTTTTTTTCTCCTCCAGGTCAGCCAGTTTTCTAACCAGAGGTCAGTGCTTTGTCCAAAGGCCATCTCTGCCTGCGTGGCTTCTGTGGGAATATGAATTCCAAAAGACCCTTCTTGGCCTCGCCTTCAGCCATGCTTCATAGGCAATACACAGTCCTGGCATACACGAGAATGAAACAGAGAAAAGAGCAAGGAATGCTCTGGGGAAAGAGATAACTTTAGCCTGGCCTGGTAATACATGGACAAGTACAGCAGTTCTGACTCCAGAGGTGTTATCTATCTCAGATGTAGTCTCTACAGTATTCTGAGTGAGCTTCTGCGGGAGGTCATTGCTGGGCAAGATTGACTGCATGATCTTACTGGACTCAACAGGATTTCTTTCACGACCATTAGATCCGTGCTGGAAAAATGAAAGCTAATGTAAGAGTTGTTGAAGATCTGAATATGCTGTGGCCAGTCATGCAGGTATGATCTATGTGAACCTTGTATCGACCCTTGTCTTACAGATCCATATCTCATCTGCAGATGATTCCCATACTTCTGTCACTCTGGGACAATGACCAGAAAAGAGATTGAAGTTTGAGCACATAATGGCAACACATTGATAAAATCCAATTTGCTTTTTTTCCATCTGTCTTGCAGACCGCAGGGAATAATTAGAAGATAATCTCTCTTAATTCTACAATACATAAAGCAATAAAACAGATGCCAGGATTGAACGATCACTGGAGCCAAGTTACGCCATCTAATCTCTTTCAAAAGCTGTGATTTTGCTAGAATGTTGCAAAACTAGAGAGATTACTCTTAGTATGCAATGCAGTAGATTGGGACAAAGGAGCCATATCAGCTTGCTTTCTATACATTTGGAATTAACTGGAAGCCTGGCTTTCAAATGGCAACTTGGGAACAGATCAACTGTGGACATGGTAATCTTCAATGTAATTAGCATACTTATGACTAGTACATTTATAATTACCACATTTCTGTAGGACTTTTACTCAAGCCTTTTCACAATGAAGACCGTGGGGTTTAGGCCCATTTTACAGGTCAGCCAACAAAAGTTCAAGGAGGGGGAATTATTTGCCTGAAGTCAATAAAAAGCATTTGGTACTGAGTGTGTTCCTTCTCTTCTGGACCACTGCTTTTCCAGTATGTGAGGCACCAACAGTCTGTGGGTGCAACTTGTCTGTCTGGATAATTGTTTGATAATAAATAACAGATCAAAGGAAGATACTTCTCTGGATGCTCAGAGTCTCCGGGAGGGCATTAGGGACAGGACGTAAACTTAGAGAGGGTATAACCATTTGCAGTATTAAAAAAGCAAAAACAAACCTTTGGAAAGTGAAAGACCGAGAAAACTGGATTGACACAGGCAGTTCACATTCAAATGCAATTTTATCTCATGCAGTAATGTGGAGGTGGTGAGATTGCCCAGCTCTACTAATAGGCTTGCATGACATCTTACACACATGGAGTATATTCCTTAGGTAGCGCCGCATAATAAGTGTCTAATTATTATTATGATTACACTTGGCATTTTTAATAACAGCAGTAATTGGGTGATGTTGATGGCCTCATTTTAGGATTCTGTATTTGGCCTGAAGCTCCAGTCATTAAGTGCTGGCTGAGTAAAGAATAGCGTATCATGCAATGTATTTCATGTCCCAGATATCTGCCAGACTGGAGGGTGAATGCTGACAGTGTCCTTAATGCTGGGAGGGGTATATGTCTTTTTACAGATACATAAGACCTTAGTGACGCATGGTGATTTCTCATGGTAGCATACTCAGGTCACTGGGAAAGCTAATTAAACAGAATACATTTCACTTTGATCAGCTACTTACAACTATATTGCAGTGATAAGATCAAATGAAGCCCTGCTACTATCATAATGTGTTTTAAAATGTAGAAGGGCGTGGGTGAGTATTATAAGCAATATGACCTGATGGTTTAAGTCCTGGACTAAGCCTTGCAAGGCATGGATCTAAGTCAGAGAAATAAGTCTGGATATCCAAATAAGAAATGGAGGCTGCAATTTGGCAAAGAATTGTAGCAGATGCATAGGTTGCCCTTAGAAAAGCACATACGTGAGCAGTTGACTTGAGCCAGATGGGATGTAAACTGGTACTTAAGGGTAAGCATATGCTTACATGTTTATTAAATGAGAACAGGTTGCCAAACCAAAGCCTAAGAAAGTAGCTGGGGTGGTTCACTAATCCTAGAAGAATTTTTGTGAAATAAAAAAGCAACTGCTCTTCTCTCTATCCTTGTCTCTAGCAGTTTGGCACTCCCCTCCCATCTCCCAGTAACTTTTGAATTTTTACCAAATGTAACAGAGATGCAGAAATTGGAGAGAGAGTTTAATTCTTACCAGGTAGGTGTAAATCAATGTCTGGGCAAAAAGAAAGTCCAGATTGGACTCCCATGCTCCCCAAACTGCCTTTGGAGGAAGGAGCCTATTCAGGCAGTGTCACCCATGAATCTCCAAGGGATTAGGAATGCAGCAGCATTAAATACACACTGAGGCACATGCTAAAATTGGGTCAGTATTAATGAAAGGCCGATAGCCAACCTACCTGGAAGCACCAATGCTTAGGGGTGTGTTCCTGAGCTCCAGTCCATAACCACAGAGCTATTATCAAGCCCAGATGTCTCCAACCTCGAGTAAATTATTAGTACTCTACTTAGACAAAACTCCACCAGAGGCCACTGTTGTTAAATATATGTGGGGACTTTAGGGTGTGCAATGCATGTTCACTCGCTGCATGGCAAATAGAAAAGGCATTTCCTGAGGTTTTAGGGCTTTCTTTCCCCATCTTCTCTTTTAAAGATACCAGGTAGATTATTTCTGAAATACACATATATTTCTCCCTCTTTTTCACAAGCCAGCAGATATCAATCATGATTTTTCAGAAGGCACAGCACATACTGAAAAACCGCTGCTCCTTGGCACAGAAGCTTACAGAAAATACAGAGATATATAAATATAATTAAATAAAGAATAAGAAGGACAGGAGGTACTTGATACTTGATTTGTTCACTAATTTTAGCAAGTCTTATTTGAACAAAGTATCTAAAATAGGAAGGTATCGTACACTGCATGATCTTACTAAAACAGAGCTCTCATTCCCCATCTTCATGATTCCATCGTATTGGGCGTAAAAAAAAAATCTCATAATAATTTGCTTTTGTAAACACCTTGGAGCATTCAGGATGATTCATGGTATAGAAATATGATTAAAATAAAAATACCTTCATGAAAATTCATTAATTTTCACCTTTAAGGAGGATAGTCTTCCAGGGATGTCTGTAGGGTTGCAGTTTGCCTATTAAAATTCACATCTTAAAATGAATGTCATTCACATAGATCTGGTAAGCCTGGTTAGGCACCAGGGCTGGAGGAAACAAAGTTTCAATGAGATATTTAACTTTTGACTAAAAAGAATATTTTTGCAATAAAAGTGGGTCTGACTTAGGGTTTGTTCCAGACATGTATTTGAATCTGGAAATGGGCATGGGGAGAGGAGATTTTCTCCAAAAGACAAAAAAGTGCTGGGGCAAGCAGTCCCCTTCCAGCTGAAGCTTATTCTTCTGGAAATATTTAGGATCACAAGAAGAAATATTAGTGATTAGTCCTACAGCTAGTAGCCTAAAAGCAAGTAATTTTGTTTTGCCCACCTGTTTTAACTCTGAAGCCTAATAATCACAATTTAGACACCAGGATTTATTTAAAGCCACTTTTTCTCTGCTTCCAGCATGTGTAACAGAAGAAAGTTGGTTTTGCTATGGGGTATTAAGCAATTCATTATAAATGACATTGTAGATGGAGAGCTGTGAGTTTGGGAGGGAAAGGTATTTAATTTAGCACAAGAGTCTGATAAAGACAGTAGCTTGGGTATTTCTGTAAGGTAACAAATTGATATTGACTGGTCTAACACATTAAGGATCTTTGAATTCTCCAGGATGCAGTATGTTTAATGCTGCAAATAGCTGGCAGCTCCTTTACAATCTTAACAAACTGCCTTGGACAATCTGATGGAATAATCTGCATTACAGAGTTCAATTTCCCATCGGGTGATGATGAAACCACTCTCTCAAACTGCTTTTCTGCTATTTGACTCAGGATATTGCTTCTTGGCTAGCCGGCAGCTTCTCTCCAGTCATCAATATGCATTTAATTAACAAAATAAAACCCTAAATGTGAACTGAATTTTCTCGGCAGCTCGAAATCCTGTCTGAGCAGAAGACCCCGTCCAGGGGTGCAGCTCAGCACTAGAGGGCAATCGAGGTACACAGGCGAGACCAAATAGCCCCTTCTCCGTACCGTTTTTTCTGGGGTAAGGTGAAAAATTGAGCAGCGATGTGTGTTTCAGCCCAATCTCTGCATGGAGAGCCAGCAAGGCAGTTCCCCGGCGAGGCAGACATCACCCGGAGCCCAGCCTGGGAGACCAAGGACGCAAAATGAGATTTCCAAGGAAGCAACCCCAAGTCGGACAGAGGGAAAGCAGGATGGTGTCACGGCTGGTACCAAATGCTTCATCTCCTTCCTGGCTGTGTGGGGAAGATGTGAATAAAGCAGGGGAATCTGTGACCTTTCTCATGCAGAAAATCAGAGAAACAGGTTTTTTTAGGGTATATGCAGTCTGCGGACAGGGACAACCTCCTAATCTGTGCCTAGATGCCAAGGGCAGATTGATCTCAGTGGATGGTGCTGCAGGGAGCTGTAGCTGCCCAGTGACCAGCCTGGTGCAGGGTGTGATGGTTTGGTGTGAGACAGGCAGGTACCATCCAGCAGCGTGCCCCTTTGCCCACCCCATCCCATCAGCTCTCTTGGGGCCGCAGCCAGCCTGTCCGAGGGGTTCCTCAGTGTGGATGGCTCCAGACACTACTGCAATAATAAACATGAATTAGTAATAATAATAGCAATCGTTACGTGATCTTCAGGCCCTAAAATCTATGAATCTCTGATGAGATCTGCACTGTAGTAAATCCTTCTGTAATATTCTCTGGGCCACCTTATTTAAATATTTGCTTAGTGCAGCAGATAACCCTCATAAAACAGAGTGATCTGTCAGGAGGAAATAAATGTAATTTCCCCCTCCTACAGCCACCCAGCTGCCTGCGCTCCAGCCCATGCATTAAGCATGGAAAATGCTGTGCAGCACTAAGAAATTCTGTGTATATTTTGGTTGGAGGGTTTTAGGCCCAGCCCTGTGGCTGTGAATTCACAGCATCTTCACCCAACACACATACACATGTACACAGCTCCGATCTCCATTACGTCTGCCTGCTAGGGGTTTCTCACTGGTAATTGTAGAGAATCCTTCTCTGTTTGGTTCTGACCAGAATAAAAACAGGGGCTCTTTGCATTCCCTGTAGTGCTTGTTTTGTGTAAGTGTTCCAGTCAAATCCATCGCTGACAAGCATTTGGGAGGGAACAACACATTTGAATTCAATATGCTTGAATATTAATGGAATTTAGTGGTGCAATCTAAGAAACAAGCATTCAGCCATAGCACAGATCAGTGCTATTCACCCGGTGAGAATTAATCACTGCAGCCCAAAATGTGTGATACCTCGTATAACTACAGACTCATTCAAGAACAAGAATGTAAGAAAATCATTCTCAGCTCCATTTGAAGAGGTTTCACTCTGCTTCAGCAGCCAGCCAGCCTGGAAGCCACCTGCCTAGCTTGAGAAAATAGTTCCTATACGCAGCCCAGAGTCAGTACGTAGATTTTTTGCTGTTCTTTTCTCACAGGTTTTATTGGAGATTGGTTACATCTTTCCATATGTCCTGGGATCTAATGCATGATGGCATCTGTAGCTGAGTTATCCTATGCACAGGGACCATACAGGTGGCCCAGGCCCAGAGCTCCCAGAAATGGCTTTCAGCTAATCAGATTTGTCGTTCTTTAATGATGCTGCAACTCAGTGGATCATGCTGAGCATCTGGCCTGTACATTGTGTAAACTGCGTGCACGCATTGCATTCATTAATGGTGGTTCATATTCCATGGTACAGATGATCATATCTCTATGCTTGCAGATCTCCTTCTGTAAGAGGTTCTACCATTCCCTTTAAATAAGATTTAATATTTAAATTACATGACCTACGGATGGGTCAAACTATACCTGATGTATTTCTAAGTTTGAAGAATCTCATGTCGGTTGAGTATTAAGATTATTTTCAGAGTCCTTGTGAAGGAGATGGTGACCAGCACTCTGAAAATAATCAGATTTCCCACTGCATTGGACTAGGAGCACACTTCCAGTCAATTACCATGTCCCAGCTGAGCAATGGAAATCTGTAGTAATGAGCAGTACCTCTTAAAACACACTAACTCCTTCACCTGTGATCATCTGACCATATCCTAAAGCACCTAATTTAAAAGCTATTAGGCCCTCATGTGAAACATAATGCACTGTACATGCTACAGAAAACAAAAGCTCCCATATTCCTTTGCAGCCTCTAACTTCATGCCTCGGCTTATCCATCTGCCCAAACTTTCTTGCTCTCCCCATCAAGCCAAAACGTGATTCCGCTGTAGGCAGTGTCACGGGATGGGGCTGAGGGGCACTGTGCTGGAGCTGCCTTTGCAGGGCAGCTGCGAGCTGATCATCTCTGACGAGCTCCCCTGCCACTTTCCACAGGAGAACAAGTCATTAGTCCCAGTGTCGCAGCCAAATTCCAATCTAGGTCATTACAAGCAGTTTAATTTCCCCCAGTGGCTTCATTTGGACACGGTATTCATCACTCTTCTCTGAAACAGTTATGGGAGCATTGCTGTGCATTGATGACAGAGGTTTTTTCCCACATTTGGCTGCTTGTCAGTGGCAGAAAAAGCTTCTCCAGGACAGACAGACAGACACACTTTGCAGAAATCTTTGGCATCCCTTGATACTCCACACAGAGGAGGATACTATTTCTGTACAGACAGCAGCTCCTCCTTTTTGACAGTTCTGTCTGCACCGTGAGCTCAAGCTACATTTAAAAAGCATCTTGTAAGCGGTGTGGACACAAGACACACAGGCACACCACGGGCCACGGATGCCACTCGGAGGCACTGTCACATCCAGCCACAGTGCTTGCTGGGAGGCAGCTGGCCTCCACACTGACTACACCCCTTCCCAAGACTTGCGCTCGCAGTGGCTTTGGCCCTGGGAGGTGTCGGGTGAGCCATAAAGCTGGTTTTAATCACAGTGTGTATCTCTGGAAATTGAGTGGAATCCTTTGCCCTGCTGAACCTTGTGTCCTATTTCCTACAAACTGTTTCTCCATCATCAGCAGCAACCTTTTGGCTCTGACTGCTCAAGCAACCTGCAATTTATGAGCCTTTCTAGTGCTTCAGACAAGGAATACGGAGAAGCAAAGGAAGAAACCATCCCCTTTGAACCATGAGCCCCCAAAGAGAACACACTCTACTGTGTGTTGTGGGCAAGTTCATAAATAATGCAGAGCATTACATACACCTAGCTGGAAAGAGAGACATAGTTTTTTGGAGAGGTTTTCATTGCCACCGTGAAACACAAGAGACTATACTATCCTAGCTGGTGTGTGGTGCTGCCTGCGCAATGTGTAATTAGAGGTAAAATACGAAAGGGTGAAGAGAGCCACATTTCAGCCCTGTGTTGATCTCTCCTTCCCACCTCTCTGACCTGCAATGTCTCATTTACTCTATATGCTTTTTCACACGACCATGAGTTTCCAGAAGACTATGCAGAGCCCCAGTTAGGAAGCATTTGACCTTGATCAGGACAGAAACCTTAATTCTTTTTCTTCCTGATCGGAAGCTAATTGAATCCCTCTATCTGAGTTCCCCTATTATTTGGGCTCCTGGATGCCTGGGAGTCTGAAGTCAAATGGGACTAGATTATCATACTCTGGGGGATGCAGGCAATCTTTTGCTCCTCTGAGCTAATGAGTGGAGTCTATTAAGGGACCTGATTACTCCTACATATCTTATACAGCTGTTCCTACACAACTTTCTCTCCCAAGCTGTAAGAATTCAGGATTGTCATGCTGCAACCCATTTTTGAGACTGCATAAAGCAGACAAACGCTACATGGCAAATATTCCATGGTTGCTTCCTCTGAGATTGCATCCTAGACAGATGTCAAAAAAGCACAGGCCACACATGTTAAATGTTCCTTTGAGAATCTGTCAGTGCCAATACCCAAGACTACGATCAATGGGAAAGCAGCAAGCCTCCTGGCATGCGTATACATGGCTCCGTAATGACAGCCTGTTGATAGCAAGCTTTTAGGGCTTCCTCCTCAAAGCAGCCAGCACCACTACAACTCAAAGTCACCAGATATAAAAGGGAGAAATGATGCCCACAGGGCAGATACAGCAGCAGATACAGCTCCCTTCTCTTTAACAGAGGCAGTTTCTTTAAACAACTTCTATGGATACTTGTCTTCACACAAGTGATTGTCATCTCGAAGCCCTGAATGCAGAAGACCTAGCTATATTATAAATGTGTTTATGTATATACATGTGTATGGCCTAACTGTATGGGGATATTGGTACAGCATTAAACAACATATGCAAAAAACCCCAACCCAAAACTGACTCTGGATCATTTGCTTTCCCCATGTACCCTGATGTTGTTGGTTCTTCATCATTTTCACCCCACCTCTCCTCCTGTCCCTCCTCTTCTACACTGTCCTCCCAAATCCCCCATCCCCACCACAGTGCTCCCCACCACCATACATCAGCTGTGGTCCACACAGCAGTGGCTCTCAGCCTGAGCTGGAGCATCAGGCACAGCTATCACAGGACAGTTTGCTGGGTGAGAGCTCTTCCTACACATAATGTAACATACCGGATTGTTCACCATGTGTTTTAAGCAGCACTGAAAAGGTTGAGAAATGTGACCCTGCAGTGGAGGTAGGGCTGAGCCTCCTCCATCATCACTTGTACAACACTCACTTCACCTGGGCACTGAACAATGGTGCTTCTCCCTCCCTTGAGTGTAATGCATAAATGAGCACAAACCAGGAGAGATTTGTCCCATAGTCCGACCTCCGTGAGTTGCTCTAGACAGGCTAACAGGCTTGCAGTATTGTTAGCATCTCAGCCTGGCGGTATTTTGCAGTCTGGTATTTTCCCTTTTCATAAATGGAAAGGCATCTCTCATTTTTCTTTATTAGCAAAAATCTAACTTCACCAAGTCTTGCCCTGCAGTTACAGAAGCAGGCACTGTCTGCAAATAAATAGATGCCAACAGCACATAGTCACCTAGAAAATGGCCCTTTAGTTTCTGTCCCCATAGACCCCGATTATTAGAAGCAAAGCACGTTCCTCGCTGGTGGCTGGGATCATGAGGATGAATAGGCAGTGGAGCTCTGCTGGACCTGGCTGCTGCTCTGTCCCCTTGGCTCTCCCTAGTCCAAGCTGTTGGCTGCCACAGGGTGAAGTCAGAGTTTTTCTGATGGCTTTGTTTTAAGCTACACCTCTTGAGAAATGGTAGGTTGTTTCCTCTCTTTGATGAAGTTCTGAATCCTGCTGTAATGCATTCAAGAATTGCCGTTAGAAAGAAAAAAAGGGCAAGTCTGGGCAAAAGAATTCTTTCTGCTGAGCGAAAAATCCCATGAAAATAGGTTTCCAACAAAAAATGAAAAACATTGCTACATTTTTCTCTTTTGTTAAGGCAAAGCAAACCAGAAATATGGGCACTTTTCTGAAATATGAAATCATATTCACTGGAGAAATATGGGATCATGTTTTCCAGACCAGCATGGAAATGTCCCATAAGGCTGAGATGTTGCCACGACTGTACAATTTACACTTGGAAATGCACAACCCTGGTGTGCTACTAGACCTACTTACAGTTTGGTGGTGGTTTTTGTTCATGTAGGATTCAACGTTGCTTTGCAGGAGAGTGAGGAATCACTGTAAGTCAGATGTAATCTTGCTGATCAATGCTGCATGGCATGAACATGTTCTGCTTGGGCATGATCCTGTCTCAGTATATAACAATCTGCATCTACAGGAGATGTCCTGAAGGGTGGATTGTTGAATGTTTCCATCTGCTGGCACAGGAAAGACTGGATGCGGGCAACCAGTTTGGTTTTGTAACAGGGATTTATGTGCTGTCTTGTGCCATTACTCATGTACAGAGTCACAAAATGAAGACATTTTTGTTCCAGCTGATTTCTGCAATGGAGAGGGGTTAACATTAGGGTGGAGACTGCAATGGAGATGGCTGGGTTTGAGCCATGGCTGCTTCTTGCTCAAGAAAGGACAAGGCCCATAACACTCAATTTCAAATATCCTCAAACATGAACATAAGTCTGCTGTATTGAGCTCCAGATTCACAGTCCTAAGGGCATCTCAGGAGACTCAGGAAAGAGTTTTCATCTTCTTTTCACCACCGTTCTCTGATCTGTTCCTGACAAATACCCCTGTCTTTTTTTCCATTTCCCCTTGCTAAACGCTGAGAAAGTACTGCTTGGCTAGATGAGAAATGACCCTTTTCCAGTAGAGGAAACTGGGACAGGCTAATGATGCAGGATGAAAGAGCAGCATCAGTATCAAACAAAACATTGGGCTTTCTTACACTCAGCTCCTTTAGGAAGTCATTCCCCAGAGCCAGCACAGAGACACATCATGTTACTGCATGGCCTATTTCTGGTGCCAGAAGACAAACAGCCCAATAGTTAACATCATTTGCACTCTTGAAGGCAAGTTTTGTTGTTCAGAAGCACAGAACAAGTAAAACATTATTCTCTCTGAGTCAGCCATAATAATGAAGTAAAAACATGTATCATATATTTAATGAGCACTCATTTTTGAGAGCTTTCCCAGTGTACTCTTTCTCAAAACTAACTTGCTGTTCAGGGTCCCATCTCTCTCAGATGAGTAAGGCAAGGAGAATTGCTGTTACCTGTGTTTGTGAATGGGCTTTGACATTCCCTGTCCATATCATTAAATGAAGACCTGTTGAGTTCTGATACTAGCGAAAGCTATCTATTACATCATTCCCTTTTTAATTATTTTTTCTGAAGGTTGGGATTATCTTCTCTTGCAGAATCACAGTGTTGTGAAATGGAGTCAAGGTAGTAGAAATTGTAGACTTAAAAGACTTTACATTACCATCACAGATTTTGTTCATGCGTTATTACGCTTATTAATGTCTATCACCAGGACATATGGAAAAGCAGCTACACCAGTCCTGTTAGATCATCACTCAGAGATTAGAATTGAGTAAAAACTGCAAAGCATTCTCCATAAATATTCATTGGAATCTTTTATAATACAGTTACTCTGAAGACAGCCAGGCATCATGGCTGGAGGTACTGTATTGATTTTCTCCTACAGATATCAAGATTAAATCTGCTCAGTGTAACAGTCAAAAGATTTCTTTTCGAAAAGAAGTTCATGTGGAGCCAATCAGTGATGTCTCTGATGAATTGAGCCTTTCAGAAAATGCTGAATCACAAAACCAAAAGTGTTCCTGGAGATCTGCTGGATTTTATAAAATTTTCCTTTGGAGCATTATTCACACCCAGTCTGGAATTTCTTATCACACCTAGAGGAGACACTCACTTAGATATAGCTTGAATCATGGAGATTTGGTCATTAGCTTATAATTTGATAGAGCTTGATTTGCATCCTTCACAGGACTGAGGTGAAATCAGGTCTTCCTCTTCCCAGATGAATGATTTAGTGACTGGGGCAAGGAGTTGAACAGGAACCCATCCTTGTTGTTTGGGCAATGTCTTTCAAGAAACGAAATTCTCATTTTTCCCAGCTCTGTTCTCTACATCTATTCTTAGCTCAGACACATCCTTAATTAATGAGCAATAATTAAAATTTCTTAAGATAATAGAAAGACTAAAAAGTCACTCTAGTGATGTGAATGGAATATGTACACCAGTTTGGTCAGTGATCTTACTTCCCATGCAGTAGCTGACCTAATCAAAAGTTGTCCTTTAATGCAAGAAGCAATAACAATGCAATAGGGAATAACTTGTGAACAAGGTAATGAAAACAACAAAAATACCAAAGGACAGTACAGTATTTTAAAAAAGCTATAAGCACTCAATATATTTCTTCCAGCATCACCTAGAAGTCTAGCTGGAGAGGGGATTCTGCTGGGAAAGGGGCTGTACATACACATCTAAGATCAGTAAAACAAAGAAATGGATGGGTGGGATGAGGGGCACAGGGTAACGGGGACACAACATCAATGCAATAAGCAGCAGCAGGCTCCGCATACCATCTGCCTGGTACTCTCTCCTACTCCCATTAGGGCTCACTTTCACATCACACAGATCAGCCGTCTGTTTTCACTGTCGTCCCCCCCCCCCCGCCCCGAGTGACAGTCTAACTGTGTTTGACAGAATATATGTTTTTTTCCCACCTCCTCCACAAGCCCTTTCCTTTGTCCTCTTTTCAGCAGTTCTGGCTTCTGCCAGCAGATTATGCTGACAATTTAGTGTGAAAAGGAAATTAGAAATGCACCAGTGTTCCTCACATGAGCAGAGCCACGGCTTGAATGAAAACATTAATTCAGATTAAAACTGAATCACTCAACAATTCATCTTTGTGCATGCGTGTGTGTGTACGTGCTTGTGTGTACAACAGGGATGTTATTGTGTTAGGTCTCTGTATATGACCTACCTGATTAATGGAACGACAGTCTGCCAATATAATTCCTACAACTAAATCAGTGCATCACACAAAACACAGATCCCCAAGGAGAGGAAGCATGCTCTAGAAACTCTAAGAAAGAAAAGCTGGTTTCTAGGCTCTGCCTTGCAACTGTATAAGAGCTATGCTGGAGACAGCTCAGCCTGACTCCCAGATTGGTTATTAATGGTCTCAGGCAAGCTCTGCTCCCCCAGCACCAAATACCAGTAACCTCCTGGTGCATCACCTCTGAGCTGTCCCAGCCAAAGCCAACGAGTGAGGGGCAGGTTTTGAGATGTCTTTGGGCAGGCTACCTACCCAAAGGAGCTGGCTGCCTTTCAAACTCTCTCATGTCACCTCCAACTGCTGCTGTTTCCCTTCCATAAAGTGGAACTAGTATAAAAGATAAGGGAATTATAAGATTTCATTTCTAAAGCTTTATGTGTTCCTGGTGTACAAAAAAAATGCCATATGGCAAGAACAGCTGCCAACTAAAATCTAGCCCTAAACACAGAATATACAATACTTCCTGGCGTGGGTGAGAATGAATCACAGAATCATAGAATGGTTTGGGTCGGAGGGGACCTTAAAGCTCATCTAGTTCCAACCCCCCTGCCATGGGCAGGGACACCTTCCACCAGACCAGGTTGCTCAAAGCCCCATCCGACCTGGCCTGCAACACTGCCAGGGATGGGGCATCCACAGCCTCTCTGGGCAACCTGTTCCAGTGCCTCACCACCCTCACAGTAAAGAATTTCTTCTTTATATCTAATGTAAATCTACCCTCTTTCAGTTTAAAGCCATTACCCCTTGTCCTATCACTACATGCCCTTGTAAAAAGTCCCTCCCCATCCTTCCTGCAGGCTGGAAGGCTGCTATAAGATCTCCCCGGAGCCTTCTCTTCTCCAGGCTGAACATCCCCAACTGTCTCAGCCTGTCTTCATAGGAGAGGTGCTCCAGCCCTCTGGTCATCTTTGTGGCCCGCCTCTGGACTCACTCCAACAGGTCCATGTCCTTATGTTGGGGGCCGCAGAGCTGAATGCAGTACTCCAGGTGGGGTCTCACAAGAGCAGAGCAGAGGGGGAGAATCGCCTCCCTTGACCTGCCAGTTACACTTCTTTTGATGCAGCTCAGGGTACAGCTGGCGCTCTGAAGTGTCAGAGGTTCTAGTTTGCAAAGGCCCAAAGGGACTAACCCTTAAAAAGGCAGAAAAATCTTTTTCTAAGGTCCTTTAGAGAGTTGTTAGTGTTGAGGGGAGAAGTGTTCTCAGGTTCCTAAGGGCTTGTGCTACAAGTGACCTGTAATCAAGTGTAATGAGAAAAAGTTCCACTGCATTCTCTGAAAGTGTATAACGATGTGTGTGCCACTCAGCCAGGAGTAAAGAGAAATTGAAAGAAATAGCAAAAGCGGGACACAGGATGGCCTTCAAACTGATTAGTCAGAATGATAAAATCATAATACAAGCCCATGACTCACTTCAGATTTTCTGTTCAAAAAAAGTCGCATTTCCTTAGCTATTACCATGGGCATCCCACAGAGTTACACCAGAGTCAACAACAACAACAGGAGAATTACACTCAGTGTGCCAGGTTCATTTTAAAAAGCAGTATAATTAGAAATAAATTAAATATGATCAGTTGGTGGGGCACTTCATGTTGTCCATGTGTAATTAAGGAGAGCAATCACATGGTACTGCAGGCAGCAGACGGTCAAATAAAAAAAAGAATGTTAAGAAGACAAGGATGCAATCAGAAAAGGCAGTACCCAGAGGAAGTGACAGAAAATCCATCTGTTTGCTGCCTGTTAGATTCCACCTAGAAGATTAGTTCCTGTAATGTGAGGCTTAGCTTCTTTCTTCTAAGTAAATAAAATTTCTCTACACATAGGAGCAGAAGATTAGCTGGAGTCAGGACGGCACTAAGGTCCCCGCTGCCCTGAGTCCTCTCTCTGACATTTGCTTCTTCCAGATGTTCAGGGAAAAGGTTCAATAACAGGTTAAATGAAGACTGATCCTTTCCCTATTCCATCTTCCCAGCTTACTGAGGCTGTACCCATCCATGGATTTATCAGCCCTTTATCACAGAATGGCCATGGTATACTTTCCCTGCATTAATTTGTCTACTAATTTTTAGCATGAATGAATATAGCACCCACAATATCCTGCACCAATGAATCCCACAGTTTAAAGATATCTAGTGCAGGAAAAAGTTTCCTTTGATTTTTTTCAAAACTTTTTTTTGGCCTTTTTTGTTTGAGGCTACAGCTTCTCATATAATAAGAAAGAATGAAGAATCATTGCTTGCTCGGCTTGTTGATGAGGAAGCTGGTTTGCACTTTCAGATATTGTCATTGCCTTTCTGTGTGCTTTTTCATGTTCTTCTACATCTCAGGGGAACCAAAGCTATACATAGATTTCAAGTGGTCTGAAAAGTGGTTAATTACATTTCCTGGTATGTTCTCTATTCCTTCCCTAATAATTTCTAAAACTCTCTGCACCTTCTGACTCATTCCCACTGAGCCTTGAGCTAATGTTTTCATAGTACTGTTCAAAGCGAGTCCAATATCTCTTTCCTGAATGCTAATAGCTAATCTACAGTTCATCACTGTGTAGGTTATAATTACTGTTGTTTTTCCCACTGGTCATTATTCTGCATTTCTTAATATGTGAATTTCATCTTCTGTTTTATCACCCAGTCCCTCAGTACCATAAGAAGCTTCTTCAGGTCCTCACATTCATTTTAGCTTTCTCTGCCCTGAACAAACTTGTGTCATCAGGAAATGGTATTACCTCAGCTCTTTGCATATCGTTTGTGAACACCCTGAATAACACAGCCCCAAACACAGGTCCCTATGGAATGACGTAGGGTAACGTCCCTCCAACGTGAGACCACTGTTCCTAGCTTTTATTCACTTACTAAATCACAAAAGGACCTTCTCTCTTACCCCATGACAGCTTAATTTTCTTAAGAACCTTTGGGAAGAGAACTTGTTAAAAGCTCTTAAGAATTCTAGTATATTTTTGCAACCAGATCACCATTATCTACATACTCACTGATTCCTCAAAAATACAAAAATATTTGTGATGCATGGCTTCTCTCTGCAAAGCCTTGTTCTTTCCTATTTTGTCATCTTTATCCTTCTGCCTCCTAATTCCATTCCTTATTATAGTTTTGTCCTTCGCACCCTGAAGTCCTGCCAGCCTGCAGCTTTCTAGGGTCCCCTTCCCTGAAGCCTTTGAAAAAACCAGCACACCAGTTGCAAACTTTGCTTCCTCTGTGCTGAGGATGATGTCAACCACAGATTTACATCCCCCCAATAACAGCTGAGCAATTTCGTATCTGATTTCCTTTAGAACTCGTGAGCGAAGCCCATCTGCTCCTGGCAATTTGTTATTATTCATCTTACTGATTCATCCCTAGACCTCTTCTACGAGCAGTTCAGTTTGAGGCAGTTCTTCTGCCTCTTCCCCCATAGAGAAAGGCTCTGATGAGGTACTCCACTTGAACTCTGGAGCTGTGAACATTGGTGTACATAATTAATCTTCCCCGTGGGCTCCATTGCACTTATCTGCCCTCCAGGCTCCCGGGAAATCTTCTGGCTCCTGAAGTGCTCGGGGCAGTTTGTATTATTATTTTTATGCCTTCAGCAAGCTAATCCTCAAAATCTGTCTGGGATTTGCCACAATGCATGTCTACTTTTTGCTTTCTTGAAAGTGGTCAACTTTTTCTCTGTTTTCCTCGCTGGGACACAGTTTCCAGTTTGCAACCTTCACCAAGGTAATGAAAACATGCAAAGTGAATTGCATCCATTTTATACCACAAAGAGCCACCGTGTTTCAGTTGACCCTGTAACATGTACTCAGGGCTTGGCTCACACTGCTTTAACAAAGAGCTGGGGCTGCCGAAGATGCTACTGCAGTGATCAGGCTGGGTATCCATGTCCCCTGTGCACCCATGTCTCCTGTGCACCCATGCCTGGAGGGCACCCATGTCTCCTGTGCACCCGTGCCTCTTGCCCTTTGCAGCAGAGGCTGGTAGTTTGGTGGCTACATGAGGTATGAACACACCATCCGTTCGGCTGACTCTGCAACAAGACCAGTACAATGGTGGTAACTAATGCACTGAGGGTGGGAGTTTTGTCTCTGGCTGAATTGCTCGAGACTGCTAGAGACAGTGATGGACAGAGCAAGGGGCTGACAGAAACTACAGCCCAGCAGCGAATGTGAACAGATGAAAAACTGCCCAGGGTGACTTTCTGCATATCCTCAGGGTTGTTAAAAGAATGACTCCCTCTATCGCCCCTGTTCAAGGCTAGCAAGTCCGTAGTCTACCATTATGCAGAAATCCTTTTATGTAGTATTAAAATGCAGCCAGCTCTGCACAAAGCAGAGCTGTCCTTTAACGGCATCCATCAATACTATAAAAGACAGGAACTGAAATGAATATCATTTCTAACAGAAATCATTACAATTCTAAACAAAGAAATCTTTTTAAGTACAAAAAGAGCAGGATAGATAGAGCAAAAAAGAGAAAAATCTAATTATATTCGTAAAAACCCTGCTATTAGGGATCTAGTACAGTTAGAGTTCATCTTCTGTCCTTGAATTAAAAAGGCAGGGACGGCTAATCCATGAAACTAAAGTCTTCTTTACCTTGCAGTTATATAAAATATTCCTTCATATTTCAAGGTGCCCTTTTTATTTGGGGGGGAAAGCTTAAAAATAAATATGGTTCAATCCTTTTTCAAGGTCTAACCTTTTAGAATATGCCCAAAAGTCAGCAGGGAGAAGGGCAGTCTGAAACAGGCATGGAAAGCAAGAAGAAAAGAGCAACATGTCACTTCAACGCTTGGAACAAAACCTGTCCTTTCTAGCCATTTTCTTAAATTAATGATGGAGGGATGATACACTGTTGTTTATAAGAATTAAAGAGTTGGCATTCTGTGAATAATGAGATACTCCCAGGTGGAAGGAAATTCTGTCCTTACATATTTCAGTCTTTAAAGCCCATTCTGCCATCCTTCTTTTAAATGCCTTGCTCCAGTCTCAGGCCTCTTTTGGGAATACACCTCTTTGATCAAGGGTCCATCCTGCCTTATGAGCTCTTACGGGCAAAGAGTTTCAAAGCAGCTTTGCTCCTCTGAAGTCAGTCAAGGCAGCATGTCCACCTCCCAGATTTGAACATCAGAACCATTGACTTT
The DNA here is from genome assembly GCF_947461875.1 of Haliaeetus albicilla. Classification (NCBI taxonomy): domain Eukaryota; kingdom Metazoa; phylum Chordata; class Aves; order Accipitriformes; family Accipitridae; genus Haliaeetus; species Haliaeetus albicilla. Next base: position 11,894,735 of record NC_091509.1, on the reverse strand, counting down.
GGTGGGGATGTGTCATGCATGCAAGACCAGCTCCTCCATGTGTTCTTGTGACAGGCAAGTCTGGAAATGGGCTTTTTATGGTCCATATACAGCCCTAGCTCTAGGTGGTAGGTCATGATTTCAGTAGATTTACCCACGTGCCTAAATTTAGTTGATTAAGGCTATCAAACCCGACCTTTCTTCAGCATGCGTGTGCATTTAAATATGTGTATGTATATGAACAACGCACATAAACTGATCCACAAATTTCCCACTATCAGCGAACCCACTTCTGTGTAGGCAATGCAACTGAAACACAGACAAGAGATAATGTATTAATGTACTTCTGTGACCTGCTGTACTCTTGTATGTGAATGCTTCCCAGTACTTAATGTATTTTTAATAAATCTGAGTGTCGGGAAAGGAGACAGAAACTTTCAAATCTGTTGGCCAGCACTTTTTTCCATGCTCATCTCAGAGGAACTATTCCTGAATGTTCTATTTTGTGATATGAGGAATGAGAGCAGAGTCTGGCCTATTGTCTCCTCTTCATCTGAATTTAGATGTTATTTACTGAGAATAAAATAGCCAAATTATGCCATGGCAGAGGAACAGAAAAGATATCTGCTTAATTTTAGTGATAGGTTTTCTGAAGCTAATTTTATTCAAATAAGTGCTGTGTTGTGGGTGCATGACCACACGTTATATACATCAGCAATGCCAGGATCTAAGTGGAGGTTACTGTGTTCCAAGTGAAAAACCATCATCATCCACTCAAAAATGTGATCAGATAATGAGCGGCTCTGAAGTGGATAATTTGACTTTATTCAGAGATGGCTCAGCACCAGATAATACCTGACCCAGATCTCTTTCTAATTCATCTAAAACCTACTATTGGCCTGATTTCATGCACTGTTTCTTGAGGTGACCTCTGATGGGCCAGGGGCAGAAGAAATGAAATGAAACACAGTGTTGACACTCATTAATCAAAGTCCTGACATAAACCTTCATTTTTCCCTCCATGAGGCTTGCGTGAGCATTTTTCATAAGGAGAGGCTGATTTTTAAAAAAAAAATGATGTGTGTGTGTAAATGGGAGATAAAGGTTTTAACAAAATGTCAGTATATGGCATATCCTAAATAGGAAGAAAAAGGAACTCCAGTGCCCATTGTACACAGATGAAGTTTATAAACCAATAAGACTAATTTAATTAAAAAAATCAATACTGGGAAATGTTACCAAAGAACCACTTGTTGGCTTTCCATTTGTTTGTTTCTGGAATAATAATGGCAAGTCATTAGTCAGACACTGGTCAGTGGCTACAGAGGCATTGAAAGCCGTGGCTGAATTTGTTGGTCTGCTTTCCTCTGTCAGTAACAAGAATGTTTCTCACTCAGAAATTGCCATCAGCATTAAGATCTCCCTAATAACTGAAAACTGTAGGCTTTCTGGGTGGGATCTGCAAAAATATTCAACATGGATGTAACTCAGCTGCCAGTAAAATCAGTAGGAGATTCACGAAATACATGAAGGCAGCACAATCATGTCAACACTGAGGGCTAAGCAGAAACTCTAATTCATTTATTATTTAAATGAAACTTTAGCAACATGGAAAAGGCATAGGATCCTTCCAGCATCTCTGACCATCTTGATCTTTCAGTGAGGCAGAAAGATTCTGCTCCCCATTTCATGACTGATTTAGTTCAGCAATTCAAAGCAGCCCATGCCTTACTGATGGGATCAACGGGCTGTTACTCTCCATAGCTGCTCTGGGAAGGTGGATGCTGCTGCTTCATCTTGCACGGCACATAGCCACAGGGCACACGCTGGCTCCTGCACTCGTCTCCAGAAATATCCCCCAAGCTTCTCCACAGCAGGAGGGCAGAGACAGATCCACAGCTCAGCTTTAGAAGTTTTGCACAGCTTGGAATCTCAGCCTGAGACTTGCAAAAAAAAAAAAAATCCTTTCCCTGTGTGCTCAAGAGCTATCCAAAAGGGGGTTTTTTGTTTGTGTTTAGGGTGGCTTTAGTTTGATAGCTTCCTAGCCCTGGTTTAGTGAAAGTTTATAAACCCAAACTCAGATTGTCTTTAGTATAATCTTCTCAGTTTTATTTTTGCTCTTTCCAGTGTCCTATCCCAGTAGTGTTATCATGATTTCTGCATTGTCCCAGACATTAAAACTCCTCAGCTTATCATATTAGCAGTTCTGAATAGCTCTCCTTGCACCTAGTTAAAAATTGAGCTAGGTAAACTTTTTGTTATGGATAACAGTATTTACTTATGACTAGCACATTATTATATATCAAAAACCTGCTTAGGTTTTGAATATGCCTTAGTCGTACAAAAAATAACCTGAGGAAACAAAAAAAGCTTTGGGGTGTTACTCAAACAGCATATAAATCTCAGTAATATATGTATGTTGCCTCTGTTACTCTTTCTTTCACCAAAATTGAAGTTTTAAATGGTGTACAAGAATCTAGATCAATTTGGTGAAGCATTTAAGCACATGCTTATCTTTAAGCAACCAAGTAATTAATCAGTTTCAGCTGTTATTCACTGCCTTCAGTAAGACCAGTCACGCAAACTTCCCTCTGCCTGGTAGCTTGCTGCCATGCAACCCCAGCGATGAGAGCACAAATAGTCTTGACCGGAGAAGGCACCTTGCATCCATTTTAAAAGAAGATTGCAATCACATCTGCCACCAGGTTGAGAGGGCTCTGTGATGGGCAATTGCTTCTCTCTAATGTATGTTTGTCATCTAACGACTCAGTCATGAAGATGAGCATTGGGAGCTCTATGCTTCCTGATGCAGGAGTGGATCATTTCTCATGAAACCCACACATCACCATATGTGTCTGAAGACCAGAGGGCAAGAGGGGAGAGTTATATTGCTGACAAATAATTGAAATGTGTCTGTTTAACATTTGCAACAAATCAGCAGCAGCATTTAGAAGGGCTGCCTGGAGGCCTGGAGCTGTCAAGCCAGATAATGGCCCGAAACACTGCTGGCTAATAATAACACCAGGCTTCACTGCACCATGTTTAAGTGTAAACTCGAGAGGGCTTTTTTTCCTGTTTTTTCCCCTCTCTGCAGCTGTTGACATTCCATTTTGCAAGGGACATCTCGAGCAGATCCAGTCTGTGACCTTCAGAAGACACAACCCAACGTCTCCAGCAGCCACACATCACAGCTCTGCCAGCGTGAGGCACGGCTGTCGTAGGGGTACCAAAAAAACCCCAACACAGAGCCCAAAGCTGACCTGGCCACCTTGGCGAGTGGCTGCCCACCCCGTGAATGACTGGCACACCACAAACGCAAGGCAGGGCTCTTGGGCACCATGGTGCCAGGCGCAATCCCAGTACATCAGGATGGGGTAGCTCTGTCTCTGTGCGCACCCGTGTGCTCTGCGTGGTGGTAAGCAAGGAGATGGTGCAGAAGATACTGGGTGAGGGTACCCAATTTTACCTTACAGGTTTGTTTCTCCAGCCAAGTGCAAAAGTGGCCTGAGGGGCCTAAAGACCTGAACAAGTGAGAAGACCTGAACCCCTGAGAAGAGAGGGTTTGGCAATTTGCTTTTGGTGTTACCCTACTGTGACAGCGGTGAATTTTCAGCTGGAACTTTTCACTCTGAAAAACGGAGGGAAAGGCGTAAGGTTCAACACCACAAAGCAAACAGCCCAACCTCCACTGAACACAGTGAGGAAACAATCTTACGCCGCTGTGAACAGCTGTTTTTTGGCATTAACCAAGCTGCAGCTTACTTCAGGGGTGAATCTGGCCTCTATTTTTGTATTTTGAGACATCTTCAGTGCTGGACAAGAAAGGGTGTAAAAGACATAAAGCACCGTGCCCAATTAAAACTGCTTTCAAAACCTCAGCAAAATATAAACGTGTTCTGCACTGCAAATTTAGAGAAAAAAAATGCTTATTTTTTAAACCCACTATTTTTAGCTCCACTCACCTTGATCCAAACACAGCCAGTGAGCATGAGGATTTTATTGTACCTTAACCATGTCTGAAAGCATGGAAAATTACAATTCAGACACTAGTCACATCCCGTAGTTAAAAAATCAGAGAGATGTGAGTGAAGTAGTGAAGAGAACCCAACTGCACAGGGATAAAGGAGATAAATCAACTCAAGGACCTGTGTTCAAACTGCTGTGAAGTATAATGGGTTTCATCTCTATCTGAATGCTCAGGCTATAAAGGTACGGCAAGGAGGTAATAGCAGTGCTGAGTGTAAAACATCACATTACCTGTAACTGCAAGATGGCAGCATTGTGGGAAACAACTGGCTTGGGGGAACTAAAGGTAAGCAACATGCCTCATCATTCACCTGGTAAAGTGCCTGGATTTATGCCAGTGCAGTGTGGGTCCAGTTTGTAGTAAATTAGGACATTTGTAGCGTCCACTAGATCCAACTAGTTTCGTTTGAGAACTGAAGGATTCAATGGAAATATAACATCCTTTTCCCTCTGTTGCAAATGTTCTGGTAAAGAAATCAAAATTTAATCACATAAAAGAGTTTGGTTTGATTAAGAAGTAGAAAATTATGAAGCATAGGTATGCGAGTGTTAAGTCTGAAATGTAGTCATAGGAACTTAGGAACTTTAGAAAATGTACTATGTGTAACCATAAGAATTCAAGTATTGTCTAAATCAGTTAACCACAGAAACTTTGACAAAGATTTGCTGATTTGTAGTGTTTTGTTTTAGGAAACTAAGGAAACCATTATGGACACCAGTTTGCTGCTTGGAAACCCCTTACCCTTCCCACCTCATTCTAATTATCAAGGATTCTAATCAGTAAAGTTAAGTGAGATTAACCAATGATTGTTTTAACATAAGAATATTAATAAGATGGTGTGACTGAAGGACCAATTATTAGAAAGGTTACATTTAAGAATAGACATAGTATGCATTTTTATGTAAATTAATATAGATGATGGTGAGAATCGTACTGCGCAGAATCACCTAAGAGAGGTCAAGAAGCGGACAAGTGAGGAAGACTATGGAAGACCACCAGAGGGCTTCTGAAGACCACCAGAGACCTTCACTGCGCCTGCGTGAAGAGACATTTACATATGCTAACGTTTTATTGGAAAGTTAATGATTATGTATAACATTTTCTAGAAATTTAGTGACTATGTATAACAGGTGTGTATTTAACGTGCACAGTTAGACTAGACAGGTACACGCGATAGGTGGAGCGATCCCCCATGTGCCCAGCGCTGCAATAAAGGAGTGCCTGCTTCTTAACTTCTCATTGCTGTTAAGGAGTTTTATTCCAGATTTCGGTAACTCCTCTAGCCGGACCGTGGAGGGAAGGCGACATGAATGACAGATGTTCCCATACAGCAGCAGTGTCTGTCCATGGGGACAACAGGAGTGTTGTGGTTCAGTTTTCTTCTCCATCTCTTTTTTCCTAAAGACAGGTGCCAAGGAATGACATGGCTAAGGTCTTCTACTGGCTTCAGGCTCGGCTGAAGAGCATGGGGGCCTGAGCAAAACTTCACATGTTTCCGAAGTGCCCCCAAAACTTGGGGATATGCTACCAAAAACAACTGGTCTTTTTTCTGTCCATTTCCTAGAAGGCTAAAGTAGAAGATTGTGGTGTAAGGTGTTTTCTCATTTCAACTAAGACTGTCCAGCAGCACATAACTGAAGGAAGCAAGTGGCAGATAAGTGAAGAGTTAATGGTCAATTAATTCTGGCTCATGATATCTGCATTATTCCACTGTACAGGCTTTGCTGTTTTAGCTGAGAAACCTGCTGTACTGGTATGACATGCCCTGCAAAGTATACTCTTCCCCTCAGTTTTCTATTTCCGTGTGTGTATATTTCTGATAAAAATAATCTTCCAATTAAAAAAACCCAACAAACCAACACCCTCCACCCAAACCCCCAAATACTGTCCATCAATTTAGGTCTTATTCCTGTATTTTCCCAAGCACAGGACCTAATTTATGCAAAAGGCTTCATGTTTGATTTTGGTCAAGTCACCTAACTTCTCAGGAGAGAAATTCATCTGACCTAACTTCAGCTATCTAAAATTAGGTGTCTAGTCCAAGCTTTCTGCATAGGCTCCCACTGTTGTCAAAGAGAGAGACAAGAGCCCCCCAGAGGGTACTTCATCTTCTCCTGGCGGAGGGGCCCAGGTCTCTGCTTCGGCGATCATTAATCTTCGATCTGTGCTCCGCTGCTTGCCCAGCAGGACGCATCTGATCCAGATCAGGAGTGATTTATGCTGGCTTTATGCACAGATAAACTCAGAGCCAGCAGATCGGGGCAGCTGTGAAATGAGGATAATTCTTCCTCTCTCTTGTTCTTTTGCCTCTTCTGTCCATTTGCATTTCAATCCAGCAAATATTTATCCATGTTTAATTTTAGGGAGATTCGTAAAAATAAGCAAGGCACAGAGTTTCTGCAGGACTGGGGCCTGGGACTGCAAATCTTCAGACGAAGGTCTGTTTCTTGGCATGTTTTTGTGCAGCAAGCACCGTGCAATTCCAGCTGAGACTCCTAGGTCCTGAAGTATTAAACCCTTGTCATCAGTGTCGGCACCAGCTGACAATCAAACATCTTCCTGCTGCAGATACAAAGGAATAGGTGGTGTTTACAAAGGTCCTCTCAGCCTCTCAGCCATTTGCCTCCACAGACTAAAATGAATTCAGCGCAGTCTCCCCTCAGTGATCCAAAATTGAAATAAAATCATGGTTTTTATCAGGGTAATGCTTGCCAAAACACACACCAGCGCGTGCCTCTGATCTATCCACAAGGATCAGCCAGATAAAGGGCATCTGACAAGTAGGAACTTTTCAGAAGCATTTGGACTTGGCAAAGCATTAACAGGCAATTAAAACCTTGTGTGAACCCAAGTTTTGCCTCTGCTTGTTTGCAGAGTTAAAACATTTCCTTAAAAAGAAAACAAAACCAAATAGGCCTCAGCAGCTTAATGAGAATTTTATTATACTACCTCTTATTTACTGGTATGGAAATGCTCAGCTTGTTCTGTATAAATAGCATCCTGTTTCTTTTTCCCTTTTCTTAGTTTTTTAACTAATCAGCTTGAAAATGCATTTGCCATTAATCTGATAACCACCATTTCCTTTAGCAATGATCAAACCCTGGTGTTCAGATTAACTTTATTTGAAGCTAAGATCTAATTCATTTATTGTACCTTTTTAATTATAAAATGCAATTTAGGTATAATTATCCCATTTACTGAGCTTAGGGTGAGTTCACTATTCACCTAGGCCAACACTCAGGCCAGTTCTCCATACTAGTTTCTTTCCAGTTGAGATGATAAAGTGACCGTATCACTTTGGACTTTCATTTTATTGTTTCTTTCATGGAAGCCCCAGAAGCCTTAAGCATTATAATGGCCCTGTGTATACAGAGACTTGCTCAGAGCAGACAGATGCCGACCATAGGGACCTTGTATGTGAGTCTTCTCACCTCTGGTGCAGACGTCCATTTCTGTGCTACCTATTCAAGACCTCTTTCTCCAGGGGGAAGAAGTAATCACTCCTGGATTGTGATTTATCTGTTTTCAATGCCTGCCATAGGATGAGACAGCGGGTGCTCTGGGTGGTCTAGCTCTTTCTGCAGTCTACAAAAGGAGTGTTGACAAAGGGTTTGCATGCAGGTTTCTATTACAAACCTCCACAAGAGGATGAACACATCCCATTCTGTGTGTAAAGGCAGAAAACAGCCTAAAATGCCCAGGTTTTCAAGCAGAAGGCATTACAAATAATGCAGTATTATGACTCCTGCTGTACCTGTGGCGCAGCTACTGTGCAAGCACAATAATCACATATACAGGGCAAGAAGAACCATTGGAAGACAGTGGTACACACACCTCCGTGAATGTTATATAGAGGAGGAGTGTAAACTCCAAGTGTCAGAAGGCATTTTGTTGGCAAAACATTTAGAAGTATCTGCTTGTAATCCCTAAGCATGGCATTATCTGAGAGTACTGATAATTCTCACTAGGACGTTTAGGTGCTTGTGTTGCATTTGTAAACTGAAGTGGAAATGTAACTGTCCTGTTCGTAGGATGCAGTGCTGAGCTCTGCTTCGATATCACTGCTTTCAGCAGCTGCCTGTTCTCAGGGAACAGCAGGTTTCTGGCTTAGTGCAGCGTGAGTTCTGGTTTGATCTCCAAGTCCAGACAGCTGCTTTTAGGGTAAACAGGAGCTGGAAACATGGGCATATTTCCCAGCCAGCCTCAAAGATGGGAAGAGAAAAGCAGGTTGAGGTACACACCATTTCATTTCAAGTAATTCCCAATTAATGGTTTCCAGGGAGCATCCCAGCCAAAAGGAGTCTCAGATTGTCTACTCTACAAGGTCTGGAAAAAAGGGATTTAAGACCTTCTGGCAGGTCTGTCCTCACCACATCATCATGACAGATGTTGTAGATGGCACAAGTTGCCTGGGAAGGCAGATTTTTATTCTGATGAACTGACTCTTGACTCTCAGATTCTTCCTTCTGGGCACTCAAAGAGAAAAAAATATCTTGAGCACACAAAAATGACAGGGTTGAATTGTAAAGGCCACTTGCAATGCCTCTTTACAGGCCCTGTGTTCTGCAAAGCTTGCTTTGATTTGTTCTCCTGATGTTCCCCTCCTGGTGACAGAGGAGGAGAACATAAAATTAATTTCCAGCTCCAAAGAAACATGGGAATGACAGAGAAAGTGTTAGCCTATGTAACTGTTAATGTCTGTGCTGCCATAGCAGGCTGGGGAAATAGCATTTAAATACTGTACTTAAAAAATTCCGATCTGCATGGAATCCTAGACACTTCATGGTATCTGCAGTGATGTCATTAGCCCTCTCTTGAAAAAGTAAGCTTTTGTCTTCAGCTGCTATGACCCTGGGAAATTCATCAGCACAGCTGGGTTCTGAGAAGGCTTCAAATCACATAATACATGGGGATAGTCAGCTTACTCTTACCTGCATTTAAAAGCAATTTTCTTGTCCTTAAATAATCTACACATGTTAATTAGAAGCTAGTAAAGTAGCTTAAATGGTGTGAAATTAGAATGAATTATTCATGTCATTTCTTGGCTGTAGCAGTTCCAGATAGTGTTTTTGTTTTGGGGAAAAAAGACTTAAATAATGAGAAGATGAAAATTCTTATTAATTTGTTTTCCCAGGAATAGAAGCCTTTTCTGTTGAACAGGGCTTCAGTTTAGAAGAGTACTTCAGATGAGAAAACAACAGCCACTCATTTAGCCGGTACATGTTGACCGATCTTTAATCACTGACTAGCCTCAAACTACTTTCAAGATAACAGTGATGCAAAAATAGCCTTTTGCAGGCTACATAGCCCATGTTCCCTGCCCACGGCAAAATGTTTCCTACAGCAGGAAAAGTAATTTAGAGGTTACTGATTTGGGGTGGAATATTACAAGTTCACCATTTTCTAAGAAACCTTTCTGCAAGGAGTGGAACAGATGGGTCTATTTCTCCTTGGAAGTGGAGGCCAGCTTTGGTGATGTTCTTTGAACACAAACCCGTACAAGTGGTTCATGATTCACTGACTCTTTCTGAGAAGAGCTACAGACTTAGATCTTTCTATCTCTTCCAACCTGGGGCTGAATAAGTAGTAGGGACAGAGATGAAAGGCAGAGTTTAGAAATACCAATTTAGCAGGTTTTGACTTAGAGCAACTCTGCTAAAGCAAAATGAATAAGACTTAGATAGAAAGATAATTAGCAGAAATGCAATTAAGCTATCCCAACAGGAACTGTCTTCAGCATCTCAGCTGGAACATGCTGTTCAATCTCACCAGGTAGAGCAGTTCCAGTGTCATCCAAAGTATTCAGCTAAAGAAAGCACATCCTCATTTATCTGTTTGAAAACAAATTTAAAATCCAACAGGGAAAACATCACAAGAAAGTTAACATAGAGGAGTAGAAATTCAGGAATAAGAGCTGGGAAAAAGCAATAAAAATGCTGCATCTGCATTTGTCTCTATGGGTTCAATAGCAGCACTTTATGGTACCTGAAGTTGCTGTAAATTTCTTTACTCTATTACAAGGAAATACCCTTCTTCTAAATGTCAGAGATGGTGTTCACTGTTTTTATAATTTATATATTGCTGTAGTCAGGATCTCTGGAAGAGCCTGCATCCTCCCTAACCTACTTCCTTGCCCTCACTCCCTAAGCTTACATGCATGGAGAGATTTTAGCCTGGCAAAAGGATTAGCAGTACAAATACAAGAGACAGCAAGAGAAGGGATGCACAGAGATCCAACACAGCTTTTCCAAAAAGCAGAGAAATGCAGTAGCCTCATAAAAAAGCTCCACCTGGGGATGTGAAACTCCAGTGCAACAACCAGCCCAAGGCTGTAATAGAGCCGATGGTCAGCTGTGGTACCTTTCTATGAACACCAAGGAGCAGACCCTACTTTTCATTAAAGCGTTGAATTACTTTGCTTTTCTGTAGGATAGAAGTTTATTTTGGGGGCCATTACTCAACTGTAGATGGCATATGGGAAGTTCATAGCTAAGTGTACTCCATAATAATGTGTTCATGTTCCTATTCCCAAAGTCAATGGCAGATACAGGAACAGACCCAGTTTCAACTCCCAGTTCAGTGCCCTACTCACTAGACCACAAAATTGTTTTTTATATAGACAGACATATAAAGATATGGATGGATGGCTCAAAGCCTGATTTTATTGCCATATGGACACCTAAAAATTAGCATTTTAAAATGCAAAGGATTTTAGCTGCTGCATATTAATAAGTTCAATCTTCTACAATGAGGCAATAATGAAATGACCTATAAAAGCAGTTAACATCAGTAGAAGTGAGATCAAACATAGCTTCAGTGCTAAAAACCCTCCTACGACTACAGAGGCAAGCACACTTTCTCATCATAATTTGCCCGCCCTATACAGCACAGTCATCTCAAATATCGTGGAACTATTTCTGGGTCAGATATCTAACACAATGCTGTCCATTCACCTAAAATCCTGAGCTGCTTTATATCATCTCATCTTGCAAAACTCCTGCACCTTAAGGGGAAACCTCACAGCACTGTCAGAATCGGTTTCAGATCTTGCACCTCTGTGTGTGGATTGACATTCTCAATGAATGCATTTAAAATATCTGTAGAGGACCTTTTTTTCCCCCACCTTGCTAAGATTTGTGATTTCCCATTGGGTTTTGGTGTTCTCACACACACGCCTACAGCATAACAAGGTACACTTTCTAAGCTATTGTAGATATTCCTTGTGACAGCAAGCGAAAGAGAAAAAAGATGCAAAGCCACACCATGCCATCAAGCTCACAGCAGGAGAAGCGAAACATATGTCTCCAACAACACAAAATGCATTGGGTCAAGTTCTCGGCACTGGGACTCCCACAGTTTTCCAGGAACCACAAACATGATCTTTGTGCCTTGCCAAGCGCCCCAGATATGCGATCCATTTGGGGGAACGTAACTTTAGATTTGCCTTTTTCCTGTCTTCTCTCCATTTATTTTAACTGATGCAGTGAGACATAACATGGCAGAGAATGGCCCTGATGCTATCATATTTTAAGTCTTTATACAGTGACATGAAGATTGTCCAATAAACCTGTTGGGTACTTGGCAGAAATGACAGTGCAGGAAACATGGTTGTCACTCGCATTGGTAGATGAAGTCCTTCAACGTCTGGAACCAATAAGGATGGAGCAACCACAAGCGGAGTAAGTTACAAGAAGTTACGAGAGCAACTTGAAACTTTGAATTCTATTTCCCTGGAAATTTGGATATGTCAGCATTTCCAGTGAAATTAAAAGTCCATAGAACTGTACTAAAAGAAAAGATCGCCGGCTAATCCACAGACACTGACAACTTTTTTTTTCTCTAATTAATATACTTCTTTTCTTCTTCAAAGTGTTAGGCTATTTCATTACAAACTCAAATAGGGGACACTTTGATCTAAAAAATAAGGTGGTTTAGATCTCTGCTAATTAGCAGCTGTCCTTAAAGATTTTTACAATAAATTTGATGAGAATTTATATTATGAACTGTCATGCCTACTATATGCTTAGTATGAGAAGATCATAGAACATTTATTTGACATGATATGACATATCATCTAGACATCAGTGTGCTGTACAATTTGAAACAAAAAATTAGAGATATGAAAGTGAAAATTAAAAAATTACAATCTCTAACAATTGGCTAAGTCATCCATCTTGCTATGACCAGGGATGATATTTTCAATACACAACCATTTAAAAATAATATGAATGGAAAGCGCAACCAATTTCCATATAATTTTCTTAAAATACTTTTTTAGAAAACAAAATAGTTTTTTTCTGCCAGTAGCAAAACATTTTTGGAAGGGTCTGGTTGCAGGGACCCATGACCCTGCTGACACAAGGAAGGTCTTCTACTGTGCAATGGGCCCTTTAAGGGAACTACCTGCCCTCCAGCTGCACCCTATAGCCAGTACATAAGCCAGCAAGGTGGCCTAGGGCAGATGATGAAGGTCTGAGCTACTGCAGGAGATATTGTGGGATGATGGGTTGCTGCACTACAAAACTACTCAGCTGTGTGGAGGCAACTCTCAAGAGTAAGGTATTGCTGGGAGCATCCAGGTGAGGAGATCATGGGTGGTTGAAACCCTTTGGCTTTTGGAGCCTCTGAAATGCAGCGTACATCTAAGGATGGACTTGGTGACCCAGTGGCCTCTTGGTGGAGGAGACTGAAAGGTGGGTGGCTGGAGTGGTTGTGTCCTGTTTGCTTTAGAGCTTGGGCTATGCCTGGTGAAGTAGTCAGGCTTTGTGTTTCTGTAGTGCTTGATCTTCAAGTGCTGCTGGGCAATTTCTGTCTTTGTGGTGTTGGGAGGTAGCACGTGGCTAGCTCCCCTCTGTGGGAGGGAAGCTGAGGTCTGCCAGGTGTCTGGCATCAATCAGAAAACAGATCTGAAATGCAGGATTCTGGTTTTCCTGGCCTGTAGCTCTGACTAGAGAGTTGTGGTCCTCTCCTTTCATTTCAGTCTTTATGGGAAATACATCACAGCGTGTTACTTTACATATTAAAAATGTGCTTGAAATGCCTTGGACTAATTCTAGCAGTTGTCTGAAGTACTTGTTGTTTTAAGATGCTTGAAGTATGAATAATGAGGACAGAAGGAGTAGGTCAAGGGATCAGGCATTACATATCCAGAGGAAACAGGAAGGAATAGCATTTGGAAAACAAAACTATTTTCTTGAATGAACTCTTGACAGGGATGAGAACTAACTTTGCCAAACCCAGATGGTGCTGCAAGGAACAGTGAAGTTAATTCTTCCTATTGCTGAAGTGCAGTGTAACCTATTTGTCCTTTATCTGTCCTCTTTATGTGGTGATGAGATCAAAGCTGACATCTGGCTGCAGTTTTGCTGAAACTGGGCAAGTGATACTCTCTACTGAATTTATAAAGAGAAAATATTTTTGGAAAGAAAAAGCTACTGAGGCTGCCTCCCAAAAGTTTTCGTGTTCAGAAAGTGTCTTATGTACTGTGAAAACTGCTGCTTCTTATGATGCTGTATTATCCTAAAAGGTAACGGATTAAATATTAATGTGATAAAACATATTCATCATCTCAACATTGTTGGTATATTAAACTACTGGCCCATTTTCATGCCAGTCTGGTATTTACATCTGTGAAAAGAGATTATAAAATGCAATTGTACTTCAGTGTTACACAGTCCCTGTTATGCTCCAGTTGCAGAGGATAGAGGCTCCTCTAATTCCAGCTCATTCTCATTCTCCAGTGCAAGCTGTCATGACGCACACATTTAATTCTTGAGGGCTGCAGTTCAATGTCAGTATGTTGCTCTTGATAGATGGATAGTGCGCAGCCTAGCACAGCTGTGTTAAACACCTCTTAAAGATATGTAAAAGAAAAGGAAGAGAATCAAGTCCAGAGTGTACCAGAACAACTTTTAAAATCTGCTTTGCTTGTTAAAAATGATTCTTTGGTGCATCTCCAGGTGAAGTTAAAGGGCCTCTGGTGCAGAGCCAAGTGCTGTAAGAGCTGGGAGTACTGGTGGAGGCCGGCTTCTCAATGTGCTGTTCTATGGAGTGAAGCCCAAATTTGTCCTTTAAATTGCATTTAATCTCCATAGCTGCATTTCTAAATTCTATGTGTAAATACAAGGTGACGGGGCCTCCTAGAAAGTGTAGTAAACAGCATATTTCTAAATTTTAACTAACATAGTATTCAATACCACTTTGGGATGTGGCATGTCCTCTATATACACCTTATAAGCGTTTATAGATGTGAAATTAATGCTTTTCAGCTTTTGAACAGTACCTTTATTTCAATGGCATTCTTGTGACTGTAATGACTGTGGTTACTTGAAGCAAGGGTCTTGATGCCAGTCTGTCTCTAGCTAATAAGTAAGGACCTGGACCTTCATGGGTACTCGAGTGCTTGGTGGCTATGCATTTGCGCAGGGCTGAGTGTGGGCACATCTGAGCATCCAGCTGGTGAGCACTGTGCATTGCAAGGCAGCCTCCTTTAATTTTGCCTGAAGCTATAATATGGAAAGGGTGGTCTTTAAGCCCTTTCATGTCACTTAAGATGGCTGAGAAATGCTATATAGCTGCAATGACAAATTTAATGTTCAGACAACTTCAACATAAATTCCATTTATGTTAGAAAAACTGGTGCTGCATAGAAAGCTTCAGATGTGCTGCTCCAAGTATGCAAATAGCATCTTAAAAGATCATTTAAGAACAGCCTAAGTGGCTATTCCCCATCATACTGAAGTTATCTATAGGTCTGAAGGTGGTACTGAGCACTTAAAGTCCTCATAATGTAGGAGTAAGTTGCTTTATCTCACAGAAGGTAATTCCTGGAAGGCAGACTAGACTACTAAAAATGCCTTCCACTACTCTTCTGCTTTGTGAAAGGAGGCTGCAAAGATGGTGACTATACAATGTGAACCTGGTGACTCTCCTTTATCTTTACAAATAAATTAAGTTAGTGGGTGTGTGTAGATGACATGTACTTAGTGGGCCAAATTCCTTCTTGATATCTCCTAATGAGGCACATTCTTTTCTGTGCTTCGTGGGCAACAGTAGTAGGAGGAGAAGCAATGGTGTTTTATCTACCCCAGGCCTTCTTCATAGGGAGATTTAATGTACCTTATTAGATCAACAAAGAAATCCATATCCTATTCTTTACAAGATGTGTTCATTTGGAGTTTACATCACTTCCCAGGACAGAATATCCCGAGTCTGGGAAATTGGTGACCACAAGGTCATTTTCCTGTTGCTTCTCCCTCCTTCTTAGATCTGAATTCAGAACTTTAATCTCTACACACAACTGCTGTTCTCCCTGAAGGATTTCAAATATTCTGTGAAATAAGTTAAGTCTCAGAACAGCTCACTGAAGTTTGTCAGCTTCCTTGGAGTATCTGCAGATGATACCAGACAAAACTCTATTGCTAGACAGCCTCAAGCTGAATTTAACACTTAACCTAGGTCTGCAATTTGTGAAATATCCATATTCCAAGTGAGACTGGATCCCAAAGCCAGGCTCTGAATATCTCTGAGGTTTGGAAGAATTTGAAGCTGGAGCTGTATTTTGGCTTAAAGCTCTCCCTCTAATACTGATGTGTAATTATCCTGGGAGGAACGCAGAGTGGTCTAAGGAATTTAGAAAGGTCTTTGTTTCTCAGCGCTTAGACACATTGAAAGCCTTTTTGGCTCTCTTCCTTCTCTTTGCTTGGCTTTCATAAGATCTTATGATCCACTGCAAAGAGAAAGCATTCCTTCAGTTCTTTAAAAAAAGCTATTTGAAGAAATAAAAGCAAATAGCTTAAAAGTTTTGTTTGCTCAGTTTTCCACATAAAGAAAAATTCATCACATTTGGCTCAGTTGTGGTCAAGTAGAAGATGTTGGGAATTTTCTTCGTGTGTGTTGAGACCTTTGCAGTGGAGGATGGAGATCTGCTGTGGGTTGGAGGCTGGCATCAGGGTAAAGCTGACGGTTTCCACATTGGATGCCCTATATGGAGAGACTTCTATTTGGGTGTTAGTAGGCTTCTGGTAGCAGCATAAGAGGGGTATTCAGGGCTGCAGCGTCCTCGGACAAATGTAACAAAATATGAAATATTTATCTGTGTAAAACTGCTTTGTGAGGAAACTTGTGAAGGTCATATCTATTCTCCTCTACTTCTGCTGAGCTTAGGTCAGTGTGTCCTGAGCAGTCTCTGCAAGTATTTTGTGTACTGTCTGTTCATTGTCCATTAACTTGGAACCACAATGCTGCCTTATTAATTATGAATGGGCACGCTGCCTCTTAAAACCATGTCTGGGTCTGGTTCAAGCTTTTCCTTTCTGCATCAAGGTAACTCCATCACCGACTCAGGTGCTTCTCTTGGCTTTTACTTGTTTAAGTGAGATCAGAAATAAGCCCTCAAAACCCAGGGTCTGAGTATCACTTGAAAAACAGTTTGCTGCTATTTACTTGTATTCATGTTCATCCAAAACAACCCGGTAGCTTTCTGAGGCTTTAGGATGTGCCTTGCCATCAAGATTTAAATTACATAGCTATTTCAAATAGCTGCTTTGCATTGTTCAGTAGTAAGGAAATATTGCAGAAGAAACTCTCACTGTTTCTTACAGCTGGTTTACTGCATAGAGCAAAATTTTCCATCAGGCACATAGGATACACATGATCATTTAAGAACAAAGGGTAAATAAAAATAATAACCAAAAATAAACTGAGAACATGCCACCTTGTTATTTGTCCTTTAATGTTTTCAAAGAATTTGCATTTCAAAACACACTAATCTGTCCACTTTGATTTATTTTTATTGAAATACAAATCAAACTCAAAGCCCAAGGGAAGGGGGATTTTTTTTTAGCCTGTGGCAGAGAAACAATTTTAATTTCCTTTAAATGTATTCTGCACTCCTTTGTTCTTGCTCAGTCAAAACATATATGGATTTCAATGAGTTTTGTTCAACCAAGGAGTAACCAAGGACTGCAAAAGAAGCTTTTTGACTGTGTGTGTAGCTCTGTAAATCCCCTCAAGTGTTGAGGCAAGGTCAAGGAACTGCCCTACTTCCATGATTACATGGAAAACTACATGTTTGTGGAAAATAAGGAAGCCTGAGGGGAGAAGTTCTTTGATAATTACATGACAAGCAGAGGATGCTAGTGAATGACTGGTCCCTTTTCTCCAGGGAAATGCTGAAGGACTTCAAGCAGTTGACTCCAGGCTATTTTCAGCATCTGCATTGGGTACAAAAGCAGCCAGTGTCAAGTGCCCAAGCTCCTTATAGTTGAAGAGTGACTGTACTTAGATGCTTAGCATCAAACCACAAACTCCCCCACAATCATAGCAAAAGGAGCTGTCAGAAATAGGTGCAATTTGGACATTGCTTTAATTTTAAAAAACTATCACTTTCCAAGGGGGGAAAAACACTTTATGAATTCCTGATCAGTTCAGTTGACCCAGCTGGATTTTGGATAAGACCCTAGGAGCCCAAGGGCTGACCACCAAACTGGAAAACTGCCTTTTTCCCCCAGTGAAAAGAAGGCACTGAGAGGCTGCTGCTCTAGTTGGGAAGATCAGAGCATACACTTTACTTGCTGTGGTTTAGGAGGAAACTCGCCCTTGCCATTACATCTCTCAGGGACTTGCTAATGTTCAGTGCCTTCCAAGGGGCTGCTTCTCTGGTAAAAAGGATGAGTCTTGCAGTGAAAGGCTCCTGAGGTCCTTCAAGTAAATATTGTTTGAGTGCGGCCAGATCCTAGCTCTGGGCAGGACTGCACTGTGATGAAATGGAAAACAGCAGAAGATTCCCATGTATTTGAGGCAAAAAACTACAATGCCTTTTAAATATCCTTTTCCCCTCAGTGCTTCTTTTTTGTGAGTCAAAAGCTTACCTTAAATCACATTTGACTTAATAGGCAGATAGCATAATGGTGCTCATGGCCACTGCCTGTATTTCTTATTCCTGTGGATTTCTTCCACCAATAGGTTAGAACCAGAAGACTGAATATATCAAAACCAATTTATTCACCTCTGCTAGGAGAGGTATTTCCCTAAATTGCTAATCCCCTCCCCCATCTTTTCTTACCTCTCTTCACCTGACTACATAATATGTGAGCTGAGAGAAAAAACATCTTTTCCCACCACCATATTCTCTGCATGTGAAGAACATTGAACACTTCTCAGATCAATTAGTATTTTTAGCACAAAGGAGAGTGATAGTTCTGTCCTCTTCAGCTATGGATGGAATGGGAATTAGGTAATTGCCTAATTAGGATGGGAATTTAGGAAATTAGCCTAAAGACTTTATTTTTACCTGTTGAAGTCTGGTATTTCTTGTTACCATCCTTAATTCTTTTCTAATGCCTTGTCCCATGACAAAACACCTGTTACCTGCAAAAAGATTTACAGAGCACTAGAGTACTGTCTTTAGATATGTTAAATGTTGCCTGTAGGGATGTTAATTCCTACATGCACAAATTGGTGTTTACTGTGTCTCCCTTCAAATTGCTTCCAAAGAGGGGAAAATGCAAGTACATGACAGGCTATGCACTGGTGTGAAACTATTTGTACTTATGAGTGTGCAAATGTACGTTGCAGTGTGTTGCATGTGTGGAAGGACTTGTGCTTTATGTATGTGCATCTGGAAGCATGTGTTGTGCCTGTTTACTCAGTGGGGAGTATACAAGCAGGAATGTGCAGAGATGATTAGCAGCCAGAGCACATGATCTCTGAGGAAGAGGAATGACAGAAAATCTGAGTGGAAATTTACAGCTGCAGCTGGAGACACTTGAACTGTAACAGAGTAACCTCAATAACTCTGCTTTCTGGAAGATGCTGCAAAGGACTAACCCATTTCTTCTTTCTAATGAATAATGGAAAAGGCACTCCAATGTTACTAATTAGGAAAGATTTTATTCTAGAAGACTTTAATAAGGAATATTAATAAGCATCAACTCGAACAGCATTTCAGGAGCATGGAGATATGCAGAGAAGCTTAAAGCGCAGGGCTCTGGCAAAAGCTGCCAATGAAGAAGGTGGAAAAACTGTCCAAAGTACTGCATGGAAAAGAAGCTTCTCTTGCCCAAGTCCCAATTAAGCTCTAGTGAGAGGTACTGAGATCCTCTTCAGAAGATCTAATCGAATAAAGGCAGAAGGGACTTTTGCATCTGATTTCCCAAGAAGGAGTGGGCATCCCAACACACTCAGTGTTTATGCAATTTTACTTGCATGGTGCCTTCCAGGACTGGTGCATGGGCTGAACATTTAGTAAGACTAGTATCTCAGGACACTAAAAGGACACCAAACAGCTCTTTTCAGACAAGATGCAACAAGATACCAAAAAGCCAGTAGTAAGAAATAGGACCTGTTGACCCAGCTGACTCATACACAGAGGTGATGTGCTGCATTTGCAGCATTAGTGGTTGGCTCTCTGCCACTTGCATTAAGAGCAGTATTGGTCACTGTGCACATACTGTTCTTTTTCCACTGCTCCTTAGTGCAAAGTAAGCATAATGTAATCCAGGTCATGTTAGGCGTTATCTTCTAGAAATAGTTGTGTTGATCTCTTGCAGTTTATCTGAGGCACCTATTAAAAAACAATGGTTGTTCAAAGTAGGGATTTAAGATAAAATATGGTCTATTGAAATGGTCCTGCAGGCAGCCCAACTGTCCTAATGACTTTGTCCCCTGAGTGACTCACCTGGAAAGTGTGGTGAGAACAGGCCTTTCCTGAAATTGTAATTACCCTTGAATGTCTTTCAGTGGGCCTGGGTCTAGCCCAGGTTTTAGCTCTGAAGATGATGTATGCATTTGCGTAGGCTTGCTGGTGTCATGTAACTCCAGACATGTGAGGAGCTGGATGTGTCAAAACATGGCAACTAGGTCACAGCACTGAAACGGATGGGCCTCTTGGTTATTAGGTTATTAGCTTGGTTATTAAAACAGGCTTTTCTACTTTCCATGAGTCATTCTAGGACCCATTTGAAAGGACTCTGCAGAAGTAAACTAGGTCTGACTTAGACACTGTGCAATTTGGGGGCCAGTCACTTTTAATTGCACCCATAATCATCAGTGGGCAGACCACTCATCTTGGTCTCAAGTAAATTAAATTGACTGGAGGTGCTCACTGTTATTGGTAAACTAAGTAAGGAAGAGATGCTTTGACTCAATGTCACAATATAGTAGCAGTGACTGTTTGCAGCTAGCTCAGTGCTCTTGGAAGTAGGCTAGAATGTATTCAGAAACCAGCATGTCTTTGAAATAGTGTCATCTGCTGCATATTGCAAACACGACATGTTGCAAGGCTAGAGCAAGCCAGGGGTATGCCAGATTCACCACTCCTCCTCTCTCAGACATGGGCACAACAGTACCTCATTTGGAATACATTAAATGTAATGTATCACAGCAGTTTGGAGTCATAATGTAAACACTGCTGAAGATTAAATCTGCCCTCTACTAGATACTTATATACTCTATTTCTCATAGGCCTTGTATCTGCACTTACACCTTAAATGACTGAGGTGCAAAGAGAAGACAGAGCTCCTCTGTTTAAAGATAAACTTTGACAAAATAGACAATTTTGCCTTCTGATTTTGAGTTAATCAGTAGCTGAGAGCTGTGCTCTACTGCTTTGTAACGGAGTGCCCATCATCTACCCTCAGCCTGTGAATTCCTCCATGGGGTGGAGTGTCCCACCTTTTGCTGTAACTTCAGTTGGTAGCAGTACATCCAGCACTTAAAATGTTGCCGTGAAAGCCATGCTAAAATTTGAGGAAAAAACAAGTTCTAGATCTGGAGAGCAAGCAACTCTATTTACTAATTATGCCCACTGAGGCTTCAGATGACAAAGCTCTTTGCAAGAGTTAATGTGGTTCCAGAGAGGTCAGCTTGCACTGACTGATGCTCCAATACCATTTGGAGGTAGTATATTTGGAAGAGATGACAATAGGATAAATTTGTCCTGTACTAAGTAGCTGGCTTCCATGTGGTTGGGACTCTAGTTAAGTTCCCTAGTACATTTGGCCCTTCTAGGATATATGCAGCAAGGTGATTGCTTACATGTGCACCATCAGGCCTTAGGGAATTTGCAATGAAGTTGTTTGAGCTTCCTCTTTCAGTCAGCTCTGTGGTTGCCACTGCACAGTTGTATTGCACTGACTGCTCTGACTGAAGCAGACACTTTTTTTAATGAGAGATGAAGTAGCCAGTTCAACTTCCCTGAAGTGTGTGGGAAGGTGACCTATAACTGTACTGTAAGGGAATTGCCTTTGCCTTAGGAAATCATATGTTTTCATAAAGAAGCACTAACAGGAGTGTACCTGCTGGTGCACATCATAGGTCAGACTAAAAATACTAAGCTATGTACTGGAAGATCCTTTTGGAGGGAGCTTTTAATTTGCAGAGGTGGATTCATCTAGTATGACAGCTCATTAGATCTAATATTGGGGTTCCTTATAGCTGTCACTGGAGAAGACTCTCCTGTGGAACAGTTCAGCTTAATCAAACACAGACCTCCAAAGTGGGCCAGATGTGTCTGCCCTCCCCAGTCAACTTCGTAGATGTCTAAAATTAGACAAATGAGTCCCTATACTATGTGTATCGATACTGCCTCACAGTTGCTGCTGTTAATAACTTGGCAGCAAGGTGCCCTTGATCCTACTTATTCTGCATTTATAAATAAATATTTGGTGTGTCAGTGACTCAGACCCATTGACTGAGGTAGTTATCTGAAGTTTGAATAGATTTCTTATCCCTGGCCAGTAAATGTTTTTCTAAGAATTGCCAGTTGTCCACTGCTTAGGAAGATCATCAAAATGTCAGACTTAGTTTGAGTCCTGGCCAGTTACATCCAGTCCCATATTCTGCATAAGACCCAGGGGGATGCAGTCATGAAAATCTCTGGAAACTCATTTAGATTTAAAAGATATCCCACCTGATAAACGGTTGTGAATAACCACTTACTGTAAACTGAACCAAAAAATGTCTATATAAAGAAATGGGGGGAGGAAAGTTTGTGGTCATTGTGTGAGTTTCCTTTTTGCTGCAAACCTTAATCTTATTGAATAGCTGCCTATCACTGAGCTATCACGTTTAATGATGAAGAAAGGAATAGAAATGTGCTTTTGGCTGGGCTCCTTATCTAAAGGCTGTGATCTTTGTCAAGAAGATTGACAAAGCTTGTATTCATGGGATTTATTTATGCACGCTGATATGTACAGTCTGGGGACAGGCTTCTCCTAATGCTACTTTCTTGGAGACAGATGTCAGTGCTGTTCAGAGAAAGGCGTTGTTGCGGACTGCAATACTCTGACACGCTGTCCATCTTGTCATCTTGAATATTGCTTTCCTGAATTAGCTCTGTACAAGGTGCAGCCGGGGAGCTATGCGATTTATGTCGATAGAGGGGCTGTACTGTGGTCTCTCAAAGTGAAGAGGTGACCACTTCCAAGCAGAAGTTGTTGTTGTTGCCACTGACCTAATATTGTTCTAAAACCTGGTGCCATTTCAAGTTGGCCATCACAGCCCAGGAGTCAAAGGCTAGAAGGAGTTAACATCAGCCTGACACCTTGTTTCAGGATCACTAGATTTAAAAAATAGCAGAAGACGAGGAAACTACAGGTTGCATAAATAAACCAAACAAAGGTAAGTCAGTCGCCCTGGAAGACTCCCTCCCACTGAGCAGAGAGTAATATGTTTGAAATGGTTAGACTTCAAACTACCTCTGGTAAGTTATTTCCCATCTTACTGTCACCAGAGGAGCATCACGGAATGACAGCACGGTCTGCCTCTCAAAATCCTTGTGAATGGCAGCTGTCCACAGTTACTTCCAAAACTGTTTAGTCCCATCCGGAACTTAATGTGGCTGTCTATAGGCAGGCCTGGCTGGGGCTGGTTAGCTGCTAAACAAATGGGCAATCTCCAGGCTACGGGGATGGGGCATAAAGACCCTGACTAAAGAAAAGTCATAAGCTGTGAGAAGAGATGCTTTGGGCCTAAAGCAAAAGGGATTTTCTGGTTAACTTACTATCAAGTGACTTCCACATTAAAGAGTTCAACCTTTGCTCAGTGCCACCTAAATACATCTGTATCCACCCTAATATGCATGAATAAACATGAGTTGTAGAAAGGCCTCTCCCGGACGCACGACAACAGTTTAATGTCTTCTTTTTGCTATTAATGTAAACATGAGACTAAACGCTCATCTCTCCTTTGATTTCCCTCTCCCCCAAGGTTTATAATGTATCTGTTAGCAATAGCTGTAAAGATAATGAAACCCACCAGCGGAAGCTCCAAACCAAATCACCCACACTAAGCTACCCTGCGATATTTCAAGGCCCTTGAATACTCCCCTGCTAAATATGTGTGGAGACTTCTCACAACAGCTGCCATCAGGAGTAAGTTATTGCTAATGGAGACAGAATTCATTACTTCAAGCCCATAATGATTCAACTACTGGCCAATGCCACTGCTGTGCACAAAGCTACTTGCTTTCAGCCTGGCCATTAGGAGTGACTTGGCTCCATGTTGGCAAGGTGCGGTGGTTTCTGGAACAGCCACCATGACACACCACTCAAAGTATAAATTCATTGACCTAAATTGGTTAGATACCAAATTGAGTAGCTTCGGAAAAGGAGCAGGAAGGCAGATAAGGGTTTTATTATGGCCCTGTGGAAGCAAATTGAATTCAATCTCAGCAGGTACCACTAGATGTAATGGTCTGGGTTGTTTTGTTTATTTTGCTGGAGGGAAGTGCTTTACCCTCACTGGTCATTAATCAGGTTTAAAGAGCCCATTTTATTAGTTACTCTGCTACACAGATTTTCCCCTCTTGCAGGATATTTTAAATAATATGAATCAACATTCAACCTGAAAACATTAAAACAGTTGGCAGGGAAATTTCAAGTAAGTGCATGAAAAGATATAAAAAGTAGGATCAATTTAACTGGAAAATGCATTACCCATGTAAGTCCTAAATAACTGCTCAGTGTGGAAAGGCTGATAAAAACAAACAAATCAATAGAATTAATTAACTGGGAAGCAGTGTGGTCTAGCAGAAAGACCACAAGGATGGGAATGAATCCCCTTGTTATTTCAGCCTGTACTCCAGGACTGAATAACTAGGTATTTAGGCTTCAGTTTCTTTTTAAAGCTGTCTGAAGGATTTAGGTGTTCACATCAATAGGACTTAGATCCTTAGATGCCTTCCCTTGGTCTGCACCACAGATAAGAGTATCACTTAATCATTGTGCTTCCAAAGTGTGCTCAAGGCAGGTAGTGAAAAATCAAAGACATCAAGGGCTGAGGATTTGAACTGTGTTCTGGTGAAGGCAATGGCAAGCCCCCACCTCCCCATTAAACAGGAGCAGGATGTAGTTCCATCTTCAGCTCTGCAAAATTAATGATCTTCAAAATTACTGTTTCTTGGTTCACAGTTTTCACCAAGAAATGCTGGTATCCTGCAGGATTTAGTGCACGTACCACTTGTAAAAGCCCTTTTTAGATGGAGTCTTCTCTGCATTTCATCTCCCTGAAAGTGCCCAGTTTCTATGAGGTTGGCAAGGCAGTATTGAATTAATCAAAATCCCTCCCTACCAAAGCCTGTCCAGCATCAACACAACAACCTGTTGCATCCCAGCCATGAGACCACTTTCGTTAAGCGTGCACAGATATCCAGGGGAAGTGGCATCACAGCTGAGCTAAAAGCTGCAAGAGACTTGCTTATTATATTGACTTATTGCTGGGTTTTTTTGTGAGTTTGACTGACTTTTCATCTGGATTTTAAAGCCTTTGCAGCTTTAGGCATAAGCTTGCAGGGAGTGTAAAAGCATGACCTGTAGTAGTGGTACACTTGAGAACCAGACTAGTGAAAGATCTCATCTGCTAAGCACTGCCCTATGTATCTACTCTTCTTTCAATCCAATCTTTTAAAGCAGTCCTGTTTCCTTACCACCAATAAATCCATTTCCAAAGTGCTACATTCTTCATGCTGTGTTTATTCAGCTTGGCTGAAAATGCAATTTCCCCAGAGCTGGGATCACAGCTTAAGGTCTAACTCTGCTGGGCAAATCTACAGTGCTATAATGTCTTCTGATGCATCTCAAAGTGCATATATGGAGCCAAGGTCTGGCAGAGGCTGTAAGTGACCGAGCCTATAAAGCAGCAGCCAATTTGCAAGCCTGGCAGCTACACTCCTACACTAATCACCCCAAGATACCCCATCTACAGTATAATTTCTGTGTATTTGTGACAGTCCTTTGACATCCTGGATGTTTTTTACTCATTAGCCCTTGCACTTTGATAAAATAATCCATAATCATCTCTGCAAGTCCTCTAGCTTGACCCCAACTGGCTGATTTATTTCTGCAAAGAAGCTTCGCATTTCATCTCTGCCTTGTCCTGCCGTTTTGCCAGAAAATAAGCACAGACCTCTTCCCCTGCAAGACAGCAGGACAAATCTAGAGCAGTCCTGGATGGACAATGCTGATACCAGTGCTCTTCTGGGACTCTGCAGTCAATGCAATCATTTTGACAGATTTCTTTCCTGAGCCATTTCAGATCTAAATAGGCAGCCCTATGCCAGCCTGGTCACAGTGCTATCATCTTGGGTCATGCACAGTACTATGTTTCTGCATATCTACTCTGAGGTATTTTTTTCTCTTATTGATGACTCTTTTTATACCATATTTCAAATGTCAGAAGCTTTCAATGACTGCTTGCAAACCTATGCTTTCACAAAAATCAACACTTGAGTGCAGGGAATGTGGCTGTGAAATGTCTGTCATGTTCCCAGGTACTGTTGGTGACCTTAAGCCCCAGCTTGAACTTGACCCAAGCCATGCAGCGCTGCCCTAATCAGTTTGCAGTAGCAACATCCCTGAGGACAGCATGTTTTTTGTGCTGGAGTTTATGCTAAACTAAAAAGTGGCTCTGATACAAAACTAACACTGATCATCCTGCCTAATGAGGGCTCCCTGCTTTGTGTGGGAACCTTGTAAGGTGAAAGAAAGGTGAAGGCCAGGATGTGGTGGGGTAGAGCTAGGGGAAGATTAAACCACTGATAACGTCTAAATACAAGACAGTTTGGGGGAACTAATTGGAACTGAAGTAAACTGAACAAGTCACATGTGACAAGCTGTGGGTCCAGTCACTCAGTGCTGGGTACAGTAAGGCCAGGCAGCAAAATTCTTGAGCTTTACCAGTAACAGGAGCCCATGGAACTGAAAGCCCAGAGCTAAGAATCTGCTGCAGTAAGAGGAGTTATGTATCTATAGGCAGTACTCAAAAATTTACGGGCAAAACTAGCCCAGCCATCAGGTACAGACAATGGGGCAGAGACCAATGACTTAATCGTTTGGGCTTGATAAATGCTCAGTAAATGTCTTGCATTGGAGTGAGTAACTAGAATTAGCCGCTCCAGGCTTGCGAAGAGAAGAGGTGGAGAACTCTTTCTTTGAAGCACAGTGGGTGGGATGTGACCTGTGAAAACAATGTTCATGTCACATGAGGCTGAGTGATCTCACATGACATGTTTGGCTGTATCATAGAGCAAGTCAGAATTTTCTGGATTTTTAGAAGCTGACTTTGATTGAGATCTTGCTGAGATAAGTCATCTTGCTGTAACCTAAGTCATCTGATGCATTACAGCTTCTTGGCACTGCGGGAGTGTAAGAAACTGGCCGTAAATGCCACAGTCTGACTTATGGCTGTTCAAGGTGACTAGAAACATGGGCCATAGTGTACCTTGAGCCAATTCTTCGACCTGTCTAAAATGCTAGCAAGCTTATGACTTCTGTTTGTAGTTGTGCCTTAAACTGTTGGCTTTCTACATGGGATGACAGATTGTCTTACAGGTGGTCATACATTTGCATTTTTGAGCCCTTAGACTGTGAAATGCACCATCTCAAAAAACAGATGTCACAAATTTAGATTCTGCTTTCTGGCAGTGTAGACTCATCTTTGTACACTGATTAATCTCACAAATGCAGTTTACACTGGTTTGAGCTTAGGCATATCAGATAATCTATAGTCTCATGGCCTAACAGCTCCCCTAACTCATCCAAAACTCCAGCAGTGGAGTCTTGTTATCATAGATCTGGATACCAAATACAGTACAACCCATTGTTTTGCTCCATCATAAATTTTGCCTAATCTCTGTTGCTAGCCAGTAATTCAGACACCTATTTGTGAATTTTTGCATACATAAATGAGTGCTGATTAGTGTGATCAAGGCTGCAGGAAGGTGGGTGGTATGAATGGGTTGCTTTTTTCAAAGCTCTGTAAAATGTTCCTTCCTCTGACAGTCATTAAACCTAAATCAGGAGACTACTACTAGTGTTCAGAAAGCCTAAGCAAGGCTAAATACTGCTGTGGTAAGACCTGTTCTGGCTAACTACATCCATGACTGTTGCTTCTTTCAAAGCAGGTGATTGATAGCTTTTAGGGGTGTACGCTGTGCAAAAGTAAAGGAAACATACTGTCCCTCCAAACTGAGCTTGTTTTGGCACTGAAAGATCTCATTTGGGTCTTGAAATAGAAAATTTCTGAAAAGGAGCATCTGTGGTGTAAAGCAAAAGGGCTCAAGTGCATTTTCAAGTCTAAACAAAGCAATGGCTGCACAGACATGCAGAGGATGCCTGTGCCATCCTTTGGGGAACACCCTGGGACTGGTCATCCAGACAATGGCTCTCCTAGTGTCCCTGCCTGCAGACACCAGTGTTCCCCAGGTTATATGGGGACACCACATACCTGGCAACCCAGTAGTGGTATTTTATCATTAAGCAGCTTGGTGGGATGTCAAGTTAGCTGGAACAAGACGTCCTCAGCCACCCTGCAAAGTGCCTGTCCCTGGGCAGATAGCTTATGGAGTGCACCAAATTCATGGCAATTCAGACTTGTACATCTTCACTTAAAGATTGTAAGGGATGTAACACTCTGGTTTGGTTATGAATAGACATTGAGTGTCATAGTAAGGAAAAGAAGCTGGGAGTTGTTACCACAGCTAGCACCTTATCAAAGGGTTGCTTGACAGAGAAGTTTACATAACCTAAGGAGTTTAACCTGTTTTTTATTAACATTCCTCTGAAGTCATATAGGCTGGTGTTGAACACACAAAAATGGGAAAATGTATGTGCTCTTGGCTTTTCCTAAGTGCTTGCTTATACTCCGGGCCTTACTGATAGTCATAATCTCTCCAGCCCATATATTTGTCCACTTCTCTGTTCCTGATAAGCCCTGTGCTCCCACACCAGGCTGCCCAGTGTGCCAAAGCTGCTCCTTGAATGCCAGGGGAAGGTGACACCTGCCAGCTTGCAATTAAAGAGCATGATTAGTGAATTAGGGGATGTCACCAGGCGAAGGCTGATTTGTGGATTCACAGTGTCTGTGCCCTTTACAGTGAACAGATGAGCAAGGGCTGCTCAAGGTTTGGGTTGCCTAAAGGTGAAGAGACACCTGCAGAGATTCAGGCAGATGCTCAGTTGTTTCTTTTTTGCCAGCTGGTGGATCAAGAAGGCCTGTTAAGTGGGAGCTTCATACCTTGCACATGGGGTTAATCCTATTTGGAGGGGATAAGAGAGGGAGGTAGAATCTTTTCATTGGAAGTAGCAGACCAAAGTGAGCCTGGCAATGGGAGCAGCCTTCAAAGGCTGTCAGAACTGCAAAGCTGCACGTTGCATGGTCTACTGGACTCTCCACTTTCCTAGTCTCTGTGCAGCATTTTGAAGCAAGGCAAAAGGGTCGCAGGAGCTATAATGAGCTCTGCACTTATTGACAGCCAAACCCTCTAGTTCCCTTTTCCTTTCTGCCACGGTGACACTTTGCATGTCCACTTGCCCTGCCCCAGTCCATACATGAGTCCAAGGGCAGACAAATGCATTTGATAAAAACTTCAATCATTTTCTCTGAGCTAAAGATCAAAGGTAAATTTGCTTGGAGCATTGAATTGTGAATCTCAAAAAAGAACTATATTAGCATCAACAATGGGATTAATTAGTTTCTACTTGAAGCCTTTCAAACACAAATATACAGCCAGTTCACTGTAATTTCAACTTTCCTCACTCCTTCCCAATGCCTTACCAATCCTGCACTCCCTCTGAAAAAGGTATGCTATTTTCACATCAACTTGAGCTCTATTTTGAGAGAGGGGAAGGAATAGGTAAGCAGGCTAAGCAACCAGGCTGTGTAAAGCACAGATAACAGAAAAAGCTTTCAACAGTCTCCTTTCAAGCTTTTGTGGAAACCAGAGATAACAGCTGAGCAAACTCTTAGTAGGAAATTTGTAGCATGCAAGGATGGAGTGTGCTGGTTCTCCATGATGGGATGTCAGGAGAGGTGCTCCCTGGGTGAATGTGCCCATAATAGACAGGGTTATCCAGTCAGCTTTGCCTCTGGTTTCTTTCCCCTGAGTAGTTTCCCAAATGCAATTTCTTCAAAGACTTTACTTAGACATGTCCTTCATTAACAGGCTATAGCAGTTCTCTAAAATAGCTACTGAACTATACCTTAAGTATTTTATAGACAAAATGTCAATTAACCTGAGTGTCTGTGTAAAGCCACATAATTTTTTCCCCAATTTTTCTAGGGCTTGTGATGAAAACTGTCATTTATTAAAAGAACATTCACTCCTGAGCGTTCTCCAATACTGAATGCTTGCATGCATGAGGTAGGAGTTTGACACCCAAGTTTTACACACTCCCACACAGATGAATCGTGTGAACTACAAAATACACACAATTGTGTGCAGAATTGGGCCAGTTTTAACTGTGAAACACAGGAGTCGGATTCAGGTCTGAATCTGCTATATGAAGTGTAGTATTTTCTGTTAGTTAATTTTATCCAGGCATTGAAGTTGAGGGACAGGAAGGCAAGGTTAGAGGTTTTTCTTGGGGGAAGGAATGGGGAGAGGGAAGTAATGTGGGAAGTGCCTGTTCTATCTCTAAAAACCTATTAAAAAAACCCTGGTTTGACTTCCCCCCTCAAAATGCACCTTCCCATGAGACCTATGTAATATGCAGAGGAGTATCACAATGGATGCTCATCTCCAGAGACATCTGTTCAAATCTTAGTTTCAAATCACAAATTAAAGAAATCTCGTTCATGTTATCCTAGTACCCATGTGTGCTTCATAAAAACAGCAGATGACTTGCAGTCTGTTCAAGCAACCCTTGTGCCTGCAATGAGGTAGGGCAGAATTAGGGCAGGCATGATAAGGTTTGCTAGTATGCTGGCAGAGTTAGTGCTATTTACTTGCTGATAGACCCTTGACATGAATAAATAGTTTTCTATTGCTTGCTTTTGTAGGCTAATACTGCAGCTTTTCCTTTAGCCATTTTTTTTCATGCAACCTGAAAGACCTTAATATCTTTAAGACCTCCTTCCTTTTGCTTTTGAGGACTTCATCAGAGCATAGTGGTGTAAGCCTTGTTTTCAGAGAAATTAGTTAAGAAACAAGGGAAATAAGCTTACTAGTTAAATATAAAGTCCAAAATTTTGGTGCTTCAGAAGGATAGAAGAGGATGGAAATACATTGCTAAAGGTTATACCAGGTGCATTAAAGGAAATGCAAACTGTCTACTGAATATTACTTTTCCACTTGACATCAAAATTTCTGCATTAGAACTGAGGTGACTAACATCAGTGCCCATATTAAGTGTCATTGTTGTGACCGAGGCTTTTACTTGTTGCACTTGGAAGCCTTAGAATTTACAAGTGGCTTTCACACAAAATAACCACATTCATTCTCTCTCCATACTTCCATTCAACCTCCAAAACAGACACTGACAGTGAGTGCGTAGCAGAGATTTGTGTGAAGATCTACCTTCCGGGCTTAAAAGCCAGCTTTGACTTGGAGGGGAGGTTCATCTTATTCATGAGAAAGAAGTAAATACCATGCACTGGCAAAGCTGTCAAATGCAAACTGCTGCTTTTCTTATTTGTCCTGCTCTGTTCAAAGGTCCTTCTATAGTCCTGACCTTTGCCATGCCTCAGAGTGGCATCAGCACTGAACTTGGTCTTGCAGCCCTTAAGTATTAATATTCTTGACTTAAGCATGAAGGTAGATGTAATTCTACAGCATGTTCTGGCAAAGTAACTGTAAGCACAAACAAGTTTATCCCTATTAGATAAATCACTTAAGTTCATTCTTAAGTGTTTCATTTAATGAGCCCTAATCACTCTGCAAAAGCTTCCTGTGTATATTTGGGTGAGCCAAAAATAAATCCAATGTGTCTGGATTCTTAACTGTACCTCCCAGCAGATACTGCCTTTTTGTTAGTTTGCTTTAAAGTTAGTGCTTTGAGAGCACTGTATTTCTCGCTACTGACTCTCTGCTAGTTTTACAGTATACTTGTTTAATAACTGACCATAGAATTAGATATGTCATCAGTTCAGCAAAGTCTGTTCTGCACCTTGTAAAATATCAGCCTCCTGTTTAAAGTATTTTATGCAGAATGATTTATATGGAAGTAGTAATCTTGTAACCCTGAATGCTGAAGAAAGCAAAGGAAGCAGAGAGGCAGTAAAATGTGTCTAAAACAGCCCTGCAACTATATGCCCTTGTTGCTCAGATGCACATGAGCTGCTTGTGAGAACCAGGTGTCACTCAGGTGCCCAGATTTTACCTCAGTTCCAAGATCTGTCCCAGAGACACGTGCACAATATAAAGATTTAAAAGGATTTGTTTATATCGCATTTTAAATACTTGGAGTGAAAAGGTCATATATAACCATGACAGAGCTTACAAACTTGAGAAAAATGTCTCATACAGACTAGGTGAGTGATTAACATATGCTGAGCCCCGTAAAGAAGATACTGTACCCAAGCTCTGTAACCTGAGGAACATCTTGACACATTTGCAAAAGGGAACAAGTCTAACTTCTGCACTGAACTTGTCTGCTATCCCAGGGAAGCCTCTTTTTATCTTGTCAGTAGTTCAAAGTTACTTTATGTGAAAGGCAGGCAGATCCAGGAGGAGGAGGAAGCAAATGAAGTGATATAAAGAATATGGGCGATATGATTCAAAGGGCAGGTTAAGAGCTCTTGCAGTAAGATTTGGCATGACATGAACTGGGCAGGACTGTCTGTGCTTGCATTAGTGCAATCTGCTCTTTGATCCTGACCTGGCGTGATGAGAATTTCACCTGTAAGCATGGATATGAACAGGAGTATCTTAGGTACTGTCCAGATTTAAATTAAACCTGGTGGTAAGGGTCAAGTGAGCCCCTCTGAAAAGGTGACCACACTGGGACCTGAATGATGGGCAGCATTAGGGTTTCTCAGCAGGGACTATGGAAAGTGGGTTTTTGGTCAATCTCTGCTAATGATGCATTATTGGCATCAGCTCCCATGTCCTGATGGCTGCCTGGAAGAGCTATGCCAATTCAAATTTCAATGAGGAAGTCTCCTACTGACTTCAGGGCCTTCACTGGTGTTTCTGAAATCTGTTTGGAAGCCAGTTGGTGCCATGGAAACATTTGTGTACTTGTAGCTACTGCAAAGGCATGAAGGACTTCCAATTTTTCTTTCATTATTGCAACGCTGATTCAATCAGCGGACTGTGCTGTAAGACACTTAGTCCAGTCAACAGCCTCAGAAACTCAAAGTGGCTGAGTGTGCTCGGAGTTGGCCAAAGCACATTTGGCACCTGGGCCCATGTAGACATGGCTGTCCTATCTAACTTTAGAAAGCAATTGTATTTGCATATCAAAAAAATAGTTGTGGTTAATGGGAATGACAGATACTTATTACTTCTCATTTCAAACACAGGACTAATTGTCTCCTGTCCCTAGTAAGCAATTTAAAGAAATGCTGGTGTAGGAAGAATTAGATAATGAAGCTCTTTTCATCTGACACTTACATGTAATTTACTTTTAAATCAACTCCCCTGGGAGGTGGCACAAGCTGTGACAGTGCAGAGAATATTTTAATGGTTTTGGCAAGAAGTCAAAGCAGAAAACTTTCTATGTTTGAGTCCCAGGACCCCAGTGGCTAATATTCAAAACAACAGGGGGTTAAGGAGGTGGTGGTTTTAAATGTGATGTAGCAAACTGAGGTCACTGTGATCAAAAGGACCCAGTGGGGACAGATTTGCACATCTTATATACCTGCTTATTATGTTCTTTTACTGTTATTGATAAAAAAAACTGATGGAGAAGGTACAGGAAGAGCTGGCTATTGGTTGGCTCCATCCCAACTCTAGGACAAAAGAAAACAATTTTCTTCAACATATCAATACATAAGTTATTGCTTTGCCATACTCTTCATATTAACATACATTCTTACAGAATCCCATTACGGAAGTCAACAGTCTTTTGTATGGCTGCTTAGGCGAAGCTGGGATTTCAGGAGAGTATCTGTTGATATTAAACAGTGCAATACAAAAGTACAGTCACTTTATCTGTCTCTACAAGTAGATTAAATATTTTTCCCATGTTAAAAGACATTTAAGTGTTTTCCAGATGAGCTGGAGTAACAATTGCTGCTTCCCAGACTGAAGTAACAATAATGCTTAGTAGAAGAATAATCTTACTTTTCTTCAGACCTTAAAGCATGCCTTGTAGGACTATGGAAGAGACGGGCCTGGTCCTTAGTGAAGACTTTGAGAGAATGCACTTGCTGCAAAGGCTCTTGTGTTGGATGTTTTCTGTGTCCAAAGATATTTCACTAAGAAATGGTTGGTCAGTTCTAGCTTCTTAATGATTCCTGATAGTAAAGCACAAGCAATGGGGATTAATCCTAAAATTGTACAATGCTATCTCCCTTTGTTACAGTGCTCCACGCAGGCCCTTAAATCAGCCTAATTTCATTCAAGTCTTACTCTGCAGCTGCTGTTAAATTGAGTCCCTGAAGAGAATATAAGTTTGGAGGCATAAGAGGGCAAAAGAGAGAATGTTTCTTTAATTGTTATTATCCACCACTCAGAGTCACTAGAGTAGAGGAGTAATTAGGGAATTGTGGTATATTTCAGTAAAAGCACCACCTCCCTCCCTTCCCTCTCCTTTTTTGTGGAAACCATATTTCAGAGTTTGTCACATTTATAAGCCCTAGCAAGAATCTCATATGCAATAATCCCAACCTAATCATATTTTAACTAAGCCCTTTCTGCTGAGATTTATGGTGACTGAAAGAAGGCAATAGTAAATAACCATAATAGCAGGCACAGTGAGACATTGGGTCTGTACTTCGTGACTTTTTTAGCTAGCACCCCTTTTGCAGCTGGCCTGGGAATAATTGGTTCTTTCTTTGCTGCTACCCAGGAGGTGAAGTTCCTAGTGCACTGCAGTAAACAGAATTGCTTTGGGATCCCCAAAACATATGTGCCGTTTTTACCACAGTAAGGAAGAGCGCCAGCATCACCCTGAAAGAACAGACTGTATGAAAAGGCTGAAGGGTACAGCTTAACCGGCTGTTCCCCACAGGCAGAAACTGCACAGGGAACTGGAGGGAATATGGTTCAGGCAGCCTGATAAATACAGTGTACAATCATTTGGGCTCAAAGCGTGAAGCTGATATAACCACTCTTCGAAGTGAGTGTTGTAGGAGGAAAAATGCCTCCATGAGTCTGCACACTCCAGCCTGCTTGACTTGAGTGATCCGATGAAAAATTTATACTGCTTTGACCTCAGAATAAACTGTTTTAATTTGGCAATCATGGCTCTGGACCACCATTCGTTGTCCAATACCCCCTCTTCAAAGGGCAAGCTGCAGGATACCAGCAGAGATGAGGGTATGACTGGGAGGCAGAAAACCAGGGGGTAATACAGCACATGAAGGGCCTGCAGTGACCTTTAGTTTCCCAGGATGAGAAGAAGGAATGCAACCATAAATAAACAGATTTTAATACAAATTTTGGCATCATGTAATGCTACTTGCAGATCATATGTTCTGCGTGCGTTGCTCTAGGCAACTTAAGCATGTGGATGTTATTTTATGTTCCTTTCTAATGCACACTGTAGACATCTCAGCATCTGAGACCAACATGTAAGGCGCTGTCTTACATGGAATGGTGGCTGATGCTCACCTGCCAGTGTGTAGGTCAAACTATATGAAAGGAATGGCTGAGAGGACTGGGCTGTGTCGACTTACAGGTATTGCCTGGCCATATTCCTGAACCTTAGCTATGTTCTTCTATTCCAGGGGAAGCAAGGAAAGGAAAACAAACTACTTGCTTCATCTTTTTTCCTTCATCAAATCTGAAAAATATCCTTTATGTTCACAACTTGAGAGGCTCCTTGCATAACAACTTGATTTGTAGAAAACAGCACATTTCAGAACCAAATTGAAAAGGTTTTATTTTTTTGTTTTGGCAAGAATTAATTAGCCTCAGTTTCCCTCACTACTGCCTCTAGCAACAAGCAGATTAGGCAGAGCTGCCATACAAATGCCTTTTATCTTGCTATGCGTTGCTCTTTGCAGCTGTCTTTTGGACTCATGCTGTTGAAAAGTGAACTTTTTATCTTCCAGTTGGTAAGAATTAATGGTTTTCTGCTCTCAGGCTGCACAAGAACTATTTTCTCCAGGCTACCTTAGAAAGACTGAACTTCCACAGGATCAGTGTGTAGCACTGATAAATCCGCTATCTGTGGTTTCCCATCTGCTAACTGCTCCTCAGTCTGGATATCCAGCTCGGTGTTTGAAATTCATTGGATAGAGTTTTGTAGTGAGCAGACTTCAAATCACTGCTGCTTTGCTTCTTGAATTTATTTCTTGAACTGTCCTTATTTCTTGAATCAAAGACAGCCTCTTATGCTTAAGCATTTGATACAACAGAAGACCACTAAACGTGTCCAGTGGCATAAGGCCTGGTTCTTCTTTACTTGTGTCAGTCCCCTGCTAATGTAAAGTACTTGCTGCATCTCTGACATAGCCCTACTTAAATCAAGTCCTTTAAAGTATGGGTTAGTCTGGTACTTCCCTGAGGAGTTCTTTTCAGGTGTCACTTGCAGGGAAAGATAGATGGCAACAGCATCAGAAGTGAGAGCAGAACAAGTCAGGGTGGACATCCTTCAGTGAAACCCACTGTCCTTCCAGGTTCAGTGACATCCCAGGGACCCTCAGACTTGCATGTTCACATCCCTGGAGCTGGATCAAGGGATATAAATGTATTTTAAAGCTCCTTTGGACTTGGTGTGCCCAGTTACCCTGGGCTCCAGGAGGTGCAGAGCAGCACACAGGGACCAGCTTGAGGTTGCTCATTTTATAATCTATTTGTTGGAGGAGAAGCTGGAGTTCAGGGTCCACAGAAAAGACTTGTTCAGCTGCTGGACACTGACAGACCCTGAGTGCCTTTTGGCTCCTTTTGAGAAATGCTCAAAGCAGCTTGGACTCATCAGAGTCTTAAATAGTAAGAATATCACCCATAAGCAGTGTTGCACCCCAGCATACTTGGAGGGACATGTCTTTGGGAGGTGTTCTGTTGCATTGGTGTAACAGTGAAGAGCATTGTCTGGAGTGGGAGAATCTCATATAGGTATTATCTCATTTTTGCCCAGCAAAGCCAAACAGCTGGGTTGTACTGGGTGGGGTAATGCCCCGGGAGCCCTATGAGAAAATTGTTTGAACTGAAAAAATAGCTGTTTTCAAGACATGCGGGTTTTACTCTGAACCTCTGCTGCTTGTTTCAGAGATGGTTCTGTTGCTGCTCATCCTTTCTTTGTGGCTTTTAATTCAGCTTTATTCCAAGATCTGGTGCAAAGTCGATGGCAATTTTCCTGTTCACTCCAATGGGGCTTTATATCAGCACTTCATTGATTTACTAGTTCTTTTCCTAAAGCAGCTACACATATACATTATTAGATACACCTAAGAATTTAATCATGCCCTCAGATCACCATATATAGATTCCTCAAGATCCGAGGGACATCATGCAGGAAATGTAAGGTTTCAGCTATTTCAGTCTCCTCTGGCCTGGAAGAGGCCATTTCCTCACCGAGAGCAATTGAACATTGACTGTCTGTGGTTTTGCCAGTTTTGTTCTGCTTCTATCTGCTAAATGCAGCAACCCTACCTTGTTATATTAGTCATTGGACATGTAGATTAACAAAGTGAGAGGGTGAAACATGTACTGGCTTTAGTATTTGTCTGTCTGGCCAGTAAAGGTGGCTGCACGCAGATTTCTTTCTCGTGATTTCTCCTTTATCATGTTGTGTACTTACAGGTGACAAAACAAACCCCTCTTTATTTTTTTTTTTGTCTGTATCAGCAGCCCCTTTCACTTCTGCTCCTAAAACATTAC
Source organism: Haliaeetus albicilla (assembly GCF_947461875.1). Classification (NCBI taxonomy): domain Eukaryota; kingdom Metazoa; phylum Chordata; class Aves; order Accipitriformes; family Accipitridae; genus Haliaeetus; species Haliaeetus albicilla. The sequence continues at coordinate 11,857,521 of NC_091509.1, read as the reverse complement.
ATCAGCATGATAGTTTTCTGGAACTGTATTTTACATTTTTACTGTCTTTTCTCCCCAAATCAATAAGCCTTTGCAGCAAAGTCTTATTTCCAAGTGATAAGCAGACAGTAGCTGCAAAGCTGTTGTATTCAATGATGCTTAGGAGTTTTGATAAGGTGGTACATTTTTTTCAGAGAGAGGCAGTGAAATCCTGAAAACCCTGAGGTGATTTCTTTCTGTCAAGCAATATTTGAGATTTGAGATCTTATAGCAGAACCAAGAGGTTTTGCTGAATATTTGAACTTAATAGGTATTTATTTTTATGCAGAAAAGGTGCTGTACAAGTCCTCATTGAATAATTACATAAAACCTTTTCATATCATTAGGTTGCACTGGTGGACAGTGTACACCATTTCAGTATTTAAAACCTTTTCAATGGTGGTTAATCCTTCAGTCTTTGAATCAGTGAGTGACTGCAATTTTAAAAACCCTCATGGAAAAGGAGAAGGAAAAGAGAAGGGGCATGGGGAAGGAAAAATAATAAACTGTCAGGATAGTGTGAGAAATGCCCTGGGGAGGTGGCAAACATTTCTGCAATTAGTGGTGTGAAAATGGTAGATTTGTTAGCTATCTCCATGCATTATTAAAAGCAGCAGAAACAAGAGCCGCCCACTGTTCTCTCTCCTGATAGGGATAGTTCTGTTATTTTTTCCTTGTTTTGCTTCCCAGCTGGTCACTTTATCTGACACACTGGCTTAGTTTCAAGCCTGGCTGGGAAAGTTGTCCTGGGCGCTCACTCTAAGCATCAGCAATTTTTTTTCCTCCCCAGCTAACTGCTTGGCAGCCATGTCTGAGACAAGATCACCCCTGCCCCAGCCCAGATAAGCTAATCGCCTGCTTGCCTGGCAGAGCTGGGGCTTGGTGATGGCTTCAGGTGCTGTGAGAGATGGTTGTCCCACACCTTTTCTGTATACTCTGTCTTTTCTGTGTATTACCTTAATCCTTCACAAGCTTGCCCTCAGCAAACTCACACAGAGGCAGGAGATGTGGGTGAGCAATAATCTTCCCTCCTGCTCTTGTAGCCAGTTTGCAGCAGAGAGATAATGTGAACAGACCAAACTGGGGCATTAATATATACCTACCTCCTCCTAGAAACGGGGCTGACCATATATACCTGCCTCCATCATGCCTTTCCTTGTACCAGAGCTAAACCTGCTCTGAATATATTCTCAGCTCTCCTTCCCCACTGATATCAGCTAAGCACCAGCCCCCCTGCACTCATTGCAACCTCCTGATCCCCCCCTGCCACAAATAACTATATTCAGTCTTTAGTCCCCAGCACATGGGATCCAATATTGTACCTGCTGCATTCCACGTTGCACCTTTCCCTCAATCTGGAGTGCTTTGAAGCACAGCTAATGAGAACTTAATAATGACACCATCTGGGCATTAAACTGCATCTTCTCACACAATTTGTCCCACTAACAGTGCTGGTATAAGAAAGTGATACATGCACAAGTATGCCATAACACAAAATCGTTTTATTGCTGTAACTTGTTATGCTGCTACAAAGAACATCCAGATTGCAGCTAACTGTTCTCACACCAGGTTTTGTACCGGTATCTCAGTAACTAAGCTACACAAAGCACAGACATGTTAAGCTATAGGGAGTAGCTGGCTAGGAAAGACCTTGCTGGATTTCCAGAAGGCAACAGCAAAGAGCTCTCTCTGGGCTACATTTCACTAATGAAGCCTCTCTACAGCAATCGTCTGTAGAGAAAATGGCTTAAGCCCAGTCCTTCCTCTGGAAAATACCACCTGGTGCAATACGAGGGTCTGTTCTAGCCTCCCACTTCAGTTCCCCTATACAGCTTTGCAGGGTGGGTCCCAAATTCTTACTGGATGAATTGGGAGGGAGAAAGATGATGTGAAATTCAGGTTTGCCAAAAGATGGGGCTAGAGACCTCCTTCCCCAAGAAAGATGCTGCCCAGCTGGCACCATGGGTACCTGTCTCTGAGCCCTAAAGCAGCTCCAGAGTCATGCTTACCAATAGATAGTGTTAGAAAACTTCACATTTTCAAGCTGCCAGGCTTCGAGAAGCTATTCTGTTAAAAGGCAAGTGTGGGCAACTGTAGAGCCATTGTATTTATACTTCAGCAAGACAGGACAAGACATATTGGGCCTCCTGGATATATATGTTTAAATTCTGATTTATTCAAGCAGGAGGGGAAAGCATCCTTTGTGCGTGCTTATTCAGTAGCAGCACAAAACAAAAACTAATTAGGTTAGTTCAGCTCAAAAAGGAACTGTAATTTGCTAGCAGCTCAGCCATTAAAGTGAAAACTAGTTTATTATGCTAGATGAAAACATGCTACTAGAATCACCCTGTACAATTAGACCTACACTGCTGCCAAAACAATGTTTTCTTGATTAGTCCCACAGATGCCCAAAGGCAGGTGTCTCCTCTGAGGTTCTTTCAGCTCTTCAGTGTAAGATACATTCAAAGATGTATGTGAGAATAGGCCAATGGCTCCTTGTCATCTTGCATTCATAAGGACCCTTGCATACCGTTGATGTCTAATTTTTTTTTTTTTCGGAGAGGAATAAATGTTACTTTTCACAGTCCGGCTCTTCCATCTTCAAGCACTTTGGCAATCTTAAAAATCTAGCTGGATTTGTTCTGAAGTTGGGTAGATTTGCCTTCTCCCTGTGTAACATGATTTATCTGGCTAAAGTAGAGATGGATTGACAAAACTGCTGTGTGGAAGAGGGAAGCTTTCTTTATCAATGCTTTTGCAATATAGATTTTACAAGTTGACAACAGGGCTTAATCTCTGAATAAGCAAAGTTAAGTTCCAACCAAGTGCAGTTCATCTTTGTTCACAGGCTTGTAGTCAAATGTTTTACAGGCAGGCTGTATTACAACAAACCAGTAAAGCTAGCAGCTTGAATTTTCAGGGCTGTCTGGCTATGATACATGCTCTAATACATTGCTAAGTTGTTGGCTCTATATGCAGCCCTTAAAGGCAAGCACATACATAAGCTCTTGCAAGATCAGAGTTTAAGAATTAGGCCTCCAGCTCCAGTTGTGGTGGGAATTGGGTACCTACTGCTTAAGCTGCCTTCAAAATCCTGTCAGCTTCTGTATTCTCTATTAACCTGCTGAGACAAAACTGGTAGCAAGATATATTTGCCCTGAACTGTTTCTTTCATGATGTATGTGTTTGTGGCATTCAGAACAGTTGAGTCCTCCTTGATATGGCTGCTGTGTTCTTCTGCTAGGTGCAAATATCATCATGGTACTGTCACAGGCAAAGACGGAAAGAAAAGTTGGTGTCAGCCTTAATTCTCTATTTCCTGGAGGCTTAAATTGGTTTAAGATAGACCTTTCACCACACTGGGATGACTTTTGGATTTCAGCCTTCAGGGAGAAGAGGTCAGCATGAGTTTTACAACAAGTAATTTATTTGAAAGAGTGCTGTCAGGGTTTGTAGGCCCAGAACTTGAAATATTCTGCTGTTTGCAAAGTTCACATAGTTCTTCGTGTGCTGTTTCTAAGCAAACCTATCAGAGCTTGTCTTCCTAAAAATAAACCAGCAGATGTAGCCCAATATGTCTGAGCTCCTCTAAAATATAGAGAGTATACAGTATCTGAGACGCATTACTATGAAGAACTGGGAAAACATGCCTTAAAAGTATTTGTAGGTATCTCAGCATATAAAATCTGGTAGTTTGTGAACCTTCACATTGAAGACCTGATTCAAGACAAGCCTTTCTGCTGATACTAACGGGCTTGAATCGTAAGTGTCCGCACAAGCAATAGATGCATTGTTTGCAGAAGTGTTCACTGACTGCATACAGTTTGGAAGGATATTCACACTTTCTTTTAATTTTTATCTGGTAGATTTAGTCATGTTCATTGGCAGGTAACTGAGGAAGAGAACTTTTACCTGCTATTAAATGTAAGGAAGCAAAAGACAACATTAAATGTCTCATTGACTGATCCCAGAGACAGTATTGAATGAGAGCTGGTCACTACTCAGGCACCAGCTAACAAAGCGCATGGCAAATTTGGTGATGCCAACTACTCCAGAAAGGGCAATGGCTAAGAACTGAACTCAGAAGCACTGTGGACAGTAAACTAAAAGTAGGGGCAATTTAGGGATAGATATATGAGGATTCCTGTGGGCAGCCCAGGCAGCCTTGCTGCCCAAGGTAATTGAGGAAGCTGTGTGGTCATGGGTAGGAGGACATTCCCGCCTGGGCAAAAATGTGATGTGCCCCTACACTGAGTCTGTAAAGAGCTGAAGAAAATGAATCTGACCTTCTAAACCACATAATAAAGGGCCAGAGGAAAATATATTAAAAAAATAATACTTTAACAGTGTCTGTTGATAGCAACGGCACTATTTCTAGTGAAAATGTAATAAGCTACAAGATTAAATGTGTATCATCTTTGCACCATGAAGCAGGCTGAGATTGCTTCCAGGGTACAGCAGAGAGATTTGCACAAACACATGAGTAAAAGCAATGTTGTCTGGGCTTCAAGCTCAATTTCTGCTATTCAGATACATAAAATTATCTAAATCCTATCTCGCAATTGACAGGCGCCAGGACAAGGTCAGTGAATCACAGCGGAGCCATGGAGGAAGGGAAGGGTTAGTCTGATATATACGGTTCAGAAACAAGAGCAGGTTTGCCAGGGTTTCAGCCAATCGTTGCTTCTCCTATCTCACAATGTTAAAAGCAGCTCTGTGTGGGTGACAGTGTGGGAGGCAAACATGAAGAGATGGAGCCCTTGCCTGGCTAGACTGCAAGGCAGAGGACCATTGTGAGGTTGCGTAAGGATTTGCTTTGCTTGCAGGGAGTGAAAGAATTGCTGTGACTAATTGTAGGGTCCTGAACTGCAATTTAGACCTGAACCATGTTAAAGAAGCTGAATTTTTCTAGGAGGAGAACAGCAATCAACCAGTTAGTTTGGGCAGAGAATTTTAAAAAGAAGGAAGGTCAGGGATAAAGATTAAAAGGTCTGTAAGGATGCAAAAGCCTCAGAGGGGGAAGAAAAACCCAGATAGATAATAGAAACATGTATTCACCTAAAATTTGCATTGTTGAATCTGATAATCACACAGTTAGGACTGAAAAGACTCTGAAATTTTTACATAATCCATCCTCCTGTCTCAAAGCAGGATCAGTTATACCTCTGTCACACCTGGCAGATTTCTGTTTGCCTGTGCTGAAGGTCGTTCAGCAATGAATCCTTCACGGTCTCTGCAGGAAGTCTTCTCTACAGCTTTACTACCTATTGGAAGCTTTTTCTAATGCCTAACCTAGAACATCCTGCGGTGATTTAAGCCAATTCTTGGCTTAGCCAGCACAAATACAAATAAACTATTCCTTTGTCATTGCAGCTCTCTTCAATATTTGAAGATTGTAATATTGTCTCAGTTTTCTCCTTTATGAGCATTAGGTTTTTGTTCAAGATCAAACTTTTCTAGACTTTAGGCTGTACTTGTTTGCTTCTGCACTCTCTCCACTTGATCTATTTCTTAAGTCTAGCATCCAAAACCATGCGAGCAGACATGACTCCAGCTACAGCTTTTCCAGGAGTGAATAGAAATAATTCAAGGTTCTCACAGACTCTTTTGATCCACGTATCCCTTTTTGAGGTTGGTCTTTCTTACCATAGTGCAACATTATTGTTTTAATGTGATCTGCTATTGCTCCCCAGTTCTTTCCCAGCAGAGCAACACTCTGGCCTGCTGTGCCTGTCAAACACAGTGTGCTCTATGAAGAGAAAAATATACAGCTTGTCACTTAGTGGTAAGGATGAAATATCTGATTTGGGTCTACAGGCACTTTTTTCAGTAAAGCATAGAGTCCTCTTCCATCAGACTTTTACAGTATCACCCATAATATCTCTAGTGACTAATTTAAACAAGTTCTCTGAGAAATACGTAACTACTTTAAAGCGAAGAAATAGGCCTTCCACTGATTAGCTGATTTTGTAGTGGTAGCTGTTATCCCAGTAGGAGGCAATTAAAGCCATTCCTGTGGGTATGTGCTGCAGTGGGATGGGAGGAGGATTCATCTCATGCAGCTGCAGCCACTGGGGCCTGGGGGTGGGTGCAGGAGATACCAGCTCCCTCTTTAGTCAATGGAGAGAAAAATGTTTCTACAGGGGGCAATCCCATGTATTTTAGAATCATAGAATCATTTAGTTTGGAAAAGACCTTTAAGATCGAGTCCAACTGTTAACGTAGCACTGCCAAGTCCACCACCAAACCGTGTTCCGAAGTGCCACATCTACACCTCTTTTAAATACCTCTGGAGATGGTGACTCAACCACTTCCCTGAGCAGCCTGTCCCAGTGCTTGACAACCCTTTCAGTGAAAAAATTTTTTTCTAATCTCCAATCTAAACCTCCCCTGGCACAACTTGTTACTTGGGAGAAGAGACCAACACCCCCCTCACTACACCCTCCTTTCAGGTAGTTGTAGAGAGCGATAAGGTCTCCCCTCAGCCTCCTTTTCTCCAGGCTAAACAACCCCAGTTCCCTCAGCCGCTCCTCGTAAGACTTGTGCTCCAGACCCTTCACCAGCTTCGTTGCTCTTCTTTGGACACACTCCAGCACCTTAATGCCTTTTTTTGTAGTGAGGGGCCCAAAACTGAACACAGGACTCGAGGTGCGGCCTCACCAGTGCTGAGTACAGGGGGACAGTCACCTCCCTGCTCCTGCTGGCCACACTAGTTCTGATACAAGCCAGAATGCCATCGGTCTTCTTGGCCACCTGGGCACACTGCCGGCTCGTACTCAGCCGGCTGTCGACCAACACCCCCAGGTCCTTTTCTGCCGGGCAGCTTTGCAGCCCCTCTTCCCCAAGCCCGTAGCGTTGCATGGGGTTGCTGTGACCCAAGTGCAGGACCTGGCACTTGGCCTTGTTGAACCTCATACAATTGCCCTCGGCCCATCGATCCAGCCTGTCCAGATCCCTCTGTAGAGCCTTCCTACACTCGAGCAGGCCAACACTCCCGTCCAGCTTGGTGCTGTCTGCAAACTTACTGAGGGTGCACTCGATCCCCTCGTCCAGATCATCAATAAAGATATTAGAACTGGCCCCAATACTGAGCCCTGGGGAGCACCACTTGTGACCGGCCACCGACTGGATTTAACTCTATTCAGGAATGGAAGGGTGGAGGCAATTAGGCCAGATAGCTTAGTCAAGCTGAGCTGGATATGGAGGGCAGCATTCCCCCTTACTACTAGAAGACTTCCTAATGATTAATTTCGGTATTGAATCACTTTCAAATTACCCAAGTCACTAAAATGCCTAAAGTGCTTGGGACAATTAAATAGAAACATGTGGCTGTGCATACTACTTGCCAAGGTAAAATGGACCTGAGCTCTGTTTGGTGTCCCCTCATGTCAGTGCTTGGTTCACAGAAGCTTCTGGAGGGGAAAACCCCACACAGTGCATTACTTGGTCTCTGCTGCACTAAAGGAATAATGTTTTACTCTTGCCTATCCCTATTCCTTTTCCTTGTCCACTGCAGGTGCTCACCTGTCTCTGCCCCAAAATATGAAGGTCAAGAGCTGCTTCTTTATCCCTGTCAGTGGCTTGGTGCAGGTGCTAATCCAAGACACATAAATGCCTAATCCTATTTTGAGACTGACTTGTTAGCCCTGTAAAATGTAACAGTTTGCAGGTGTTCGGAGGAATAGTTTAGCACATTTGCACACTTTTTGGGTGATTATTTTCATGGAGCTCTTTAAATAACCATTATGTTTGACAGCACCAAGCAGAGGCAGCAGCTATTTAAAAATAAAATGAGGAGAGGGATAAAAGTAGTGCGGTTGTAAAAAAAAATAAGCAGTAGGCCCCAGATAGTCAGCCTCTCCTTTGGGAGCAGGCAGCCTTTGGGGAACCCAGTGCTTGCTTTGCTGGCACAGACCTATGACAGATTTTACTGTTGATTTCCAGGGCATTTCTCTGCCCCTAGTTATGTTGCAGTTTCATTTCTGTGTAAATGCACAGTAGGTGTTCATGCCTCAAAAGTGCAAGTGCAGTTAAGGATAGGTCTAATCCCACTCTTAAATTTAGCTTTTCTCCCCAGTTTTCTCATGCTAACATACAGCTAGGCTGGATTTCAGCTGAACTCCAGAGCTCACCAGAGGCTTCATGTCCAGCTGTGGCTGCCTCTGTATCATCCACTGGGCTCCTGTACCTGGGACTTTGATGGATCAGGTCTAGGTACTGTCCTACATCACTGCCTCATTATGTAGCTAAGATTTAGCCTTGCCAGTCACAGCATCATCCTGTTTCCTTCCCAGATTTGTTTTATGTTCACAGCAGAGCTGATCAAGGGCTTTCTATCATGGCAAAGAAACATCTTTAAGGCCCGGCTTCTACAGGGGCATGCTTGTCTAACCATGGAATTTTGAGACACACACACAAAAAAACCCAATAAAAATTCCCTACTTTGTATTTCCAAGGGCCATGTCTGGCTTAAACCCCCCAGAGATCCACAAAGTGGTTATGTTTGTCCTGTTTGTCTGTTCCTGGTGCGCTGCCCTGCATGGGAAACTCTGCCAGCCAGGAGCTGCTTTGGGAACTCCTTGTGCTTGAGCAGCTGGAGCAGCAATGCTCTGTACATAGTGATTTCATTGCTTTTTTTTTCAGTCCTCTCCTCCTCTCTGCAACATGCAGGCACACAAAATATATAGTCTTAAGGTTGATTTGCTTAAAAATATTGCCTTCAAGAAGTAATGGGCAAAGTGTTATTAGGAATAACCGTCTGAGTGCAAACAGATGCACAACACGGAGGTAGCAAATGTGTAAGTGTAGACTTGGACCTATTAGCTGCCTCAAAAACATTTTTCACTTCAATGTTGGCAATTTATTCTGTGCTTTCTCCTGTCTTCTCTGAAATAGGGGGAAATGATGGCTGTACCACTGAGTCACAGCACTGAAGGATGCTCTGCAAGTGTATATACATGCAGATAGGCAATGCTGTGAGGTTCCCTGGGCTCTCCTCTCCAGCTGCAGGGCATTTCTCCAAGCAGCACTGGGTGGGCTGATGGCCTGGACCTTTTGCCATCTGAAAGGAAAGGAGCAGTAATTGGGCAGGACAGAATTCAAACTGCTTTTGATGTCTGCAGAGAACGATGTTAAAAACAAATACCCCAACTCCTGGAAAACAAAGGTGCTTGCAAAAGTAAAAGGGCAAAAGCAGCTCACCCCACAAAGCAAACAGAGGCAGGATTAAACGCCTGCCACTTGGACTGATGAGCAGAAGGAGAGAACAATGGGAAGAAAGTATTAAGGGTTAAGAAAGAAAGGGGGAAAAGAGTCCTTTATCTAGGTATTAAAGGTTTAACCCAGTAAATCTCCCTCTTTCTCTTATTTCTGGGATAAAAATAAGAGCACTTTGAAAGCTTAAGGGCTAGAATTGAGAAGACAGCCATGAGTGTAAGGATGCTCAGACACAACTGGGGACTGTTGAAATCCCTAAGCTGCTTTTTCTTAGGAGAAAAAAAAAAAAAAATTACCACTTAAGAAAAGTCTTGTAATGTGTCTGCATTTTTAGATGACTGCAGTTTTTAAAAATGGTGTTATAGTGGGCTTTGTTTACTTAACTTCAGTGGCAGGACCAAAACTTGAGGCATTGAGTCTGCACTTGTCATGCAGCTGCTTTCTGTGGTCACCAGTACCTGGGGAAAGTGATCCTTTCCAGGCTAAAATCAGTGTCCAAGGGTGATTAACCCTCTGGAAGTGCTTGCCTCTCCTCATAATCACTATGGGGAGTCTGTCCCACTAGCTCAGATGAATGAGATACTAGGTTTCATATAGGTAAAAATGAATGCCACCCTACGCGAGTACCCAAAGGTCATCTGTGTGTCAGCTCTAAAGTCATGTTCTGCAAAGCTTCTCTGGGATGGTACAGCTTTCAGGTTTGAAGCGGAGAGCGGCTTAATGACCAGCAAACCTGAATCCCCTCAAACACTGAGAAAGCCTTAGGAGGCTTAGATGGAGGCATGTCCCAGACTCCTAAGTGGGAACCATTACCAGGTCCAGAATGACTTGGCCCTGAATTCAAAACTCTTAAAAACTAGACAAGGGTTCCCAAAGGTAGTGTTGGTTTTGTTGCTTTCCCAAGTGAATCCTGTAGAGAATCTGTTTTCTGTAGAATCTGTTCAATTTCTGCAAAGTTCAGATGTGAGCAGAGCAAACTGTGAGCTGTACAAAATCTCAATGCAGCTTGTTTTCCTGTGTTGATCATGAAGGACTGTCCTGTCCTCTCTAATGTGAAGCAGCCATTAAAATGTAAAGACAGAGCAAACTGAAGATGAAGTCCTGAGCATCCTTGGCTTTCAGAAGTGTTTTCCCTAAAACCTGGTTCTCCTGCAAAGGGAGATCTTAGATTGAGATAGCTCTCAGCAACTTTCACGCCATGGCTGACAAGGGCAAGAGAAAGTTCTCACGTGGCTGGGGCTGCATTTTACACCCTGAAGCAGGGAAGTCAAGCTGTGCTATTGGCTTTGTGGTGTTCATCTTCAACATGAAAGATCCAGGAATCAGACCCTGCCTGGCAGGGCTTGCTAATGTTTGCACGAGACAGATTGGAATATAGCTTTGCAGCCATATTAGATGGCCTTAAGACCTAACTTTCCCATTAAAGTGAAAAAATAGAGCTGCTCAGGAGACATGCACAGAGTGTATACCACAAAGCTGTTCTCAGACTCAATTTTATGGCCAGAATCACATTTGAAGCAGGTTCCTGTTAAGACAGGAAATACTGTGCTTACTGCAAAAAAACAGGCCTGTTCCATAATGTACTTGGGGTTATTTGCATTTTATGCCAGCAATAAAACATAGCAGATTTACAGGGAATCTGCCAACCTGTTTATTGGGCTTAAAATCTGACTTCCCCCTGCTGCTTTGTAATAAGCAATAAATGAACAAACGTTCCCCAAGCTGCACCCATGCCAGCTGATACAACCCAGGATGCTTCTCTGTAGGGAGAGGCTGAATAAGGAAGAGGCCTCTTTGTTGTCTAGATCAGATGTGCTGGTTAAAGTAATGTTGGGCAGAACATTAGCTGGCACTAATGACAGCTTCAGTGTCCTCATCCGGAGGAGTTTGTTGCTGTCAGGACAGCTGAGTTGATACCAGGAGGGACATGGGTCAGTCACCTCATCCGATCAGCTGGTTTGTTTCATGGGCTAATATAATGTTTGTGAGCTGCAAAATGCTCTGAATCTTCCTGCTAAAGAAAGAGAAATCATTCTTTCTTGGAACACAGAATAGATTTTCTTTTAAGAACAGATTTTCTGTGGTGGGTTTTTTTTTTTAAGATACAATGTAACATTAACAGCAGCCCAAATCTAAATGTTTCTGGACTATTTTTGTTATTGCAATTAAGAAGTCACTATCGGTCATTAGCATTAACAATTTTGTTAATCAAAGAACACTTAGTGATTTAGAGATAAGAGAGGATTCTTTTTGGCAAGAGGACTGGTCTTTCTCATCTTCCCTTTGGGGAGGGATTAATTTTGAAAAGAATGAGGAGACTAAGGAGGGATATCCAAGAAAATAGGATTTACTATCAAAATCTGTGCACTACCATCTTCATATGCAATGCTCATGTAATGGACTGTTAAATAAAAATTAGATCATAAAACGTTATCATAAGAAAATCAGAGGCCACACTGCAAAAGCGTAACCTCAAGCAAAGACTCCTTGCACCAATATTTTTGTAAACAGCATCTGCTTAAAAATTAAAATCTTAGTATATTATATGCATATAAAAACTAGCATTTGTGAGTAACTCCAGATACAGAGTCAAAATGACTGCGTTGTTTAACAATATCTGCGCTTCCTGCATCCAGCACTGCTTTGGCTCTGCGTCACCCTTCCTCCAACTTAGCTCTGTTCCTTCTTCCTCAGCAACCATTGCACTGACTGAGATTTCTCCAACCTAATTTTAGCCAGTAATTTGGCACCCACTGTAATACAGTGCTCTAGCTTCCTGCTGTGGTTAGTGAAGCCAAATGGGGGAATGACCTTCTGGAGGTACTTGGTTTGGACACCCACCTTAATGAGATGAGCCACACTCATTCTTACGTTTCCGAAAGCTGGGAGAGAGGATCTCTGCGCTGTGACAGGGAGAGTAGGGAGAGCGTCCTTTCAATTTTATGTATTTTGGTAATGCTTGAACGGCTACCACAGTGACACAGGAAAAGGTGACTCCTTCTCCTGCCAAGCAGAGATGGAGGGAGCTCAAGGCTCTGCTTCCAGCAGGACAGTGCTGCTGAACAGCAAGAACAGACTGCCTCACTCCCTGCTCCTTCCACCCATACCCGCCGCAGCCCTATTTCTGCTCCCATCCTTCTACCTCTCCCCCGTGTTTCCAGTTAGGCTTTTATTTGTACCAGGTTTCAGGCACAATTTTCTCTCTGCTCAGATCACCTCTGTTTCCACTCTGAAAACAGGTGGGCAAAAATTATTTGATCCCAGCGGAGCTAAATGTCTTTGTGGTTCAGTGAGCTCCTTAGAAGAAATGCAAGGAGATATGAAGTTCTAGGATCAGTGAGATAATTAGAGCTTAGTGGCTTAAACCAGCAGCTGGTAAGGGCAGCTGTTGAGCACAGCCTCGTTCAAAAGAAATTCTGTGGTTTGGTGTCCCCTCAGATGAGAAGAATAGGATGTCACCCATATTAACTAGATCTTACTTTCATCAATTGTCAAACTCGGAAGAAGAAATGGGAATTTGGCTAAAGAATTAAATATACAAGAATGGTACAAATAGGAAAGGACAGCACTAAAAAGACAAAACCATAATTCTGATCCATTAAGCAAGGAAAAGAGAAACAACACAATTGATTAAGGGTATTAGTAGTAAGAGGATAACCGGGAAAATAACATCTAACCAGGTAAAGGGTATCTTACCAAAGAGATGAGAAACCCAACAGTTGACAGCGAAACGGAGGTTGAAACCTTTGATACACTTTTATAGATATTACCCAGTTGTCACTAAAAAAAGACAACCATTTTGTAAATGACCTGTTCAGGCGCTTGGTACAAAGGCAGAAATGCAAAATAAAGCAAGTATGCATAGCACGTGATCCTTACAGCACTTCACTGGGATCTGAACTGATGTATGAACCATGTAACCTGCTCCCCAGTGCATCCTGATGCATGGTTAGTGTTTCACCAGCCTGTGATACCTCCTGGTGGCTTTTGACAAGGTAAAAGCTCTGTTTATCTTCAGCACTTATCTAATATAGTGGTGACTTACCAGTAAGAATAGTCTAATTATGCTGCCTTCAAACTGGCAATGCAAAACAGAAGTAGGTGACAGTTCTCAGCATCGCATATAAATCCATTACACATAATTTTAATGATTTTCAACGGCACAAGTGGAAAGATGTTTGCTTTTCCTTTCAACGTCCACCCAGCGTGGATGTTTTCAGGTTTCTAGACACTGATCAGGTACAAACAGTTACTTCTTGGGGTGGACACTTGATTTCTGAGGGAGAGCTGAGCAATCTAGGTTGGGTTTGTTCCTGATAGTAGATTTGCACTTTGGTATGGGAAACAGTCTCTAATAGATGCCATTCATGTGAGCTAAGAATTAATATTGGCACATCAGTGTTTCCAAATCAGTTTTAGGTTTTCTTCATGTATTTGCATTCTGCAATACCCATGCAGATTCTTCACAAGTCAAAATTACATGCAAATATTTTTCAGCCTCAGTTCTATCACTAATCTATACTCTCATCCTGTTGAATTTTGAAACTAACCATACAGGCAGTCACTGAGGTTAGAGAGCAAACACTTATTCCACAAATAAACCTGTAGAGAAGTCTAGTTCCGTGATGTCAAGCCTGAGGGCCAGCTATTCTGAGATGTCAGCTTAAATGCCCTTGTATTCAGTGAAATGAGAATATGGTGAATAATTTAAACTTAAACAATACATGTGCACAGATACATATGGTCTCTTCAGTACAGCCATCCAGCGACAAGGAGCAGATTCTGTTCTTGATGGTGTTCAGAAGCTATTGCAGCTTTTCTCCCAGACCTCCTCTTAACCACACTTGGAGTTCCTGCAGGGTTTGAGAAAGGGTTTATCTTACTTCAGCCCCCAAAGACGATAAACAAGCCTCCTGCTGTCCTTCCTTCTCACTTTTTAAAGATTTACTTTGCTAGCATATTGGGAAATCATCGCTAGAGGCCTGTGCTTTCCCTGCTAGAAGCCATTCTTCAAGCTGGTAAATCAACCTGCAGGTAGCTTCTGTCACCAAAGTTAGGCGACAAGGATACACATATGATAAAACTTTGGGATATGAAAGCAAGATGGGAACTAAATTAGCATGAAAACCTGTCAGACACAAGGCACAAATATACAAGTTTATATCTCAGTAACTAAAATAATTTCCTGGTAAAAAGCTGCATGCTGTCTGGGTCAGGATGAATGCAAGCAATGAGGTTCATTTGTACATCCTGCATGAAAGGTAGCTCAGACTTACCCTGCAGTCTGAGTCAGAAGAACAAGCAATTGAACTTAAAATAGTTCAATAAGTCTGAAAAAGGTAGTCTGCAGTTGCTATGCAGCTGAATGGCAAGTATAAGTGAATGGGACGTTTTAATATCAACTGCTCTTATCCTGCAAGGACTACTGAAAATGAATGCAGTGGTATTGCCAGTGTCACAGCTTGATGTCCTGTCTTCCTACATCCTAGTGCTGAGCATCACAAAGAGGCACAGATAAATTGCTGTAAATACCAACAAAATTATTGTCTTCATGAAATTTCTAATGTGGTGTTAGGACAGGTTGTTCTGTGCTTATTCTAGCAAGAAGGGACATCAATGTGGTGTGTCCTCAGAAATATGAAACAATACAGAAATGGGGAGAAAATAATGAAGTGGAGAAGTCACTGTACTTGCATCACAGAGGGGGAGAAAAAAGGAATAAAGTGAAACATGTAGAGATAAACAAGCCTTTGAGAGATAGGAGAATCTGAGATACCAGGTAGGAGTCACATACTAAATAAGCAACACAATTAAGTCTCCAGCAATAAAGAGGATAAATGAAAAGGGACTGAAGAAGGGCAAGAGACAAATGAAAGTGCAAAATGAACCCAGAAAACAAAAACAAGATTGAGTCAGTCAGTGTGGGTGTGCGCGCAGGTGTCTGTTTGCAAGCACAAATATAGAATAGGGAGACGCTGATCAAATAAAAAGAAAAGATTTAAAATCTGCAAAACATTCTGAAGCTGGAAGGATAAAAAAGTGATTGAAATAAGAATGTAAGTGGAGAAACCTGTAAATTAAAGGATAAATGGGGAGGAATAGCAACTGAAAGACTACAACAGTTTCATCATCTTTGTGACTCCAGTGACAAGGGAGAAGAGAAGCTCTAAAATCTGAAAACCTAGAGGTTTAGGACAATACTTGGAAGGTCTTTTCCCTCAAAGAACTGTGGAGGGACTGTAGATCTCCCTGGGATAGGGAATGCAACTTGGAGGCACCCTCTGGCCCTCACAGCTCACTTGGCTCAGCCATTTTTATTCAGTCTTATCTTGCCAGTAGCCTTCTGCTAGTAGAATGAACAGGCCAAGTGTCACCAGTTTGTCTTCAAAGCTCCCTGCTGGTCAGCTTGACTCCCTAAGCTATTATACTGGCATCCGTAGATGCGCTGTAGGTATTGTACTGGTGGTGTTGGGACATACAAAGACTCTGAATGTTCCATCTGAAGAGTTTTGCCACGAGAAGATTTTGAGCCTTTTGTTTCATGGATTTGCAGTCAACTCTTGCGCTTGCACTTCCAAGCACATTGAAAGCAATTTATGGCATTTCGCAGGCACCAGGGAATGGAAAGAAAGTTTATCCAGAGCTCAGCTTTCCCCTTTGCGCTACATCGTGGCAAGCTTCTGGGGTGAAACAGAAGTGTCTCTTACAGAGAGGGAGCCCTTTGGCTCACTCGCAAGGCTACAGTGAGCCACAAAGCTCACATATATCTGTGGTGTGGTGAGTGGTTGGGGTAAATTGAGGAAGACAGCACAGCCCTTCAGGGATGGTCTTCTGCCTGATTGCTGTCTCTGTGATCAGACGACACGGCACGTCATTGCGAGCTGCTCTGTCTCTCTGGTCCCTTTGTAGGCTAGTTGTGTGTAATGCAGCCTGAAAAGGAGGCTACGTCGCACTGGGATCTGTGCAAGAAATACAGGAGTAAGCAACCACACAAATGTCTCTGCTTTCATGAGCACGTTATCTTCAGGTTGGATGCCCTGTCAGGAACTGCTCAGTATCAGCTTGGCCTAATTCATCTGTTTAGGCTGTTGATACGAGTCAGAGATTGGATCTGCTACATGACTCAACTCTTCAGGAACTGACAGACACAGCAGTTCCCCAACTCCCTGAATTATTTTCAGATGCCTTAGCAGTGTTCAAGCACAATACAAATTGTGACACAGGAGATCTCTCTACAAAACACTGAACTCAACCTCCTCCTAGTCTATTATATATCCTGTCTCCACAGAATACCCTTTGAGACAGCATAAATCATCCTAGGAAGCTTAGTCATGTGCCCATCTCTGATTCAGAGAAGCAGCCTGAACACCTGAATTAACACAACCTGGTTGTCATCTTCCCACTGCTTTTCACTGTGCCAAGTCTTTCTAAGCAGAACTGGAAGTGACCCGTGTCTAAGGGAAGGACACATTCCTGTGTGCAGAAAATGAGGATGCAGCTTAGCAGAACATTCGCCTGTTCCCACTTCTGAGCTGCGGCTCACCATCACCTTCCTTTTGGCAGCACAACCTTACATAGGGCTGTGCTGTGAAGCAGGTCACTGAAATGATCCAGGCTAAAAATAACCTGCCAAGAGAAAGAAGAAATTGCTCTTCCTCTGATCGTTTTCAGCAATGTGGTCTCCTAAGAAACAACTTCTTGACGGGGTTGGACACACGGGAGAGGAGCTTTTAGGCCTGCTTGGTACAAAAGTGAGCCTCCCATGCAACTGTACTCTGAGCAGCCACCGCTTAGTGTGCAGTAATCCCATCCGCAAGACCTTTCTTTCACTGCGTGGTTAATTAAGTGACCTTCTGAAGCTCAACAGGATGTGAGAGGATGAGTCATCCCTAGTCTCACTAATTTCAGTTCTCAGACCCATCTGGATGAAAACTGCCCTGGTTCCCACAGTACTGGAAAAATCAGTGTCTCCTTACATCCTTCCACATTTCTCCATGGGTTCACTCATGATGTTAAGGTCCCGTCAAAGCAAAGCCATTAAGTGTCCCATAGCACGGTTCCTGGCAATGAAGTTGTCCTAGTCAGCCTGCATTCCGCATTGTTACATTCCACACGTAATTTCAGGGGTTTATGGAGTTGTTCTTTATTTCTTTTCATGAAATGCCCTGAAAGAAAATCTATATCCTGCCTTCCATCTAGCAGATACTGAATTTCAATGGAGAATTAAGTGATTCATGTCATCTCTACTGAGTATAAAACACTGGGGATCTGTCTGACACAATATAATCAAACTGTGGACCATCCATAAGATGTCCAGAGGGATTTCTTAAGCATTAGACATCCTTTGGCACCTCCACTGCTCAGGTATCTTTGATCATCCCAGCAAGAATCCTGCAGCATTAGGCATATAAACAACTTAGAAGTTGGGTCTCTGTTTCTCTGTGGGTACCAATCACTAGTTTTCTTCATTTCTACCGCATAAGTTTCCAGCATTTTCTGATACTCTTATTGCTGTTTGTGGGGTTTGCTGAAAGACCATCTGGAGAAAAATAGGAGACACCACCCCGCTGCACTAAGCAGTACTTTGGTTTAAATATATGCCTACCTAATAGTGAAAAATGTAGACTAGGTAGGTAATGAAGTCCTTGCAGCAGTTGGATAATTGTACTTGTCTCAAAAACAAAGGAAAAATAAGCATACGTGATGAATGGCTCAGTGCAATGAATACAAATACCAGGCTATTATGTATTGAAGTTAATAGCAACCAAATGTTAGTAAGATGGCTTGAAAGGAACAAGAGTAGGAAAGTCTGATAGAGTTTAGATATTCATCAAACAAATGTGAGTTGTTAGTGGAAAGTGTCACAAAAGAAGAATGGGTGGTATCATGCAAGGTGTAAGGTAAAAGTCATCACGAGCCTCTGATTTAGTACTCATGCAAAGCACCAACCCCCACTCCCCAGCAGTTACAAAACAATATATTTTGTCATCTTTCAATGCTACAGCCTGCTTTGGTGCAACTTGCTCATTTAACAGGCCAGGCTGAATACCATCCACATACAAATGGAGGGTGAAGTTTTTATCCTGTGCCAAAAGTGATTAAAGCTCCTGACTCTGGTTGCATAATGGCAGAAACCTTGGGAAAATGGTATTTACATGGCCACCTTCACAGTCCTCGCTTTGTCCCTTCTCCAGCATCACCTGTCCCTCTGTGCTCTGACTTGGTGTTGCCGCACTCACCCACCTGCCCGTTACCTTCAGTGAGAAGTTCTTGCGATTTCTTGTCCAACTGTATGACCCATGTTCGTGTAGCCTTCCATAGGGGGTGTCTGCCTTGTCAGATCAGGTTTTAAGACTTTTCTGTAGACTTTTCTGTAGAACTGGGGGGAAAAGCTAATAAACATCAGCACTCAGTGAATCAGAGGTTTTAGGGTTAGGGTGGAGGGGTTTTTGGCGTATGTTTTTTCTGCACCTTGCTAAGCACAGCCAAACTCCCCCTTGCACCCTTTGCAGGCTAGCTCTGAAATCTGGAAAATGCATGGGTCTAGCCAGGTTCACAGGTCCAGCTGAGGTACAGCACAGCTAAAAGCACAGAATGTTCTTAGGGTCCGACACTGGGTGTTCTCCCTCTCCCAGAACAAGCTGCCTTAGCTGTCCTACCAGCACACCTTGTCCTGTTTGCCATTTCACCACCAGACCAGTTCTGGGAACTTCGTTCCAATTCTGACACTGTTCACGACAGCGAAGAAACTTGCTGGGGATTTTTCTGGTGATTTACAAAGCCAGAGGAAAAGCTTTGCTTTTTCATTGTGTGTTGATGAGTACAGCTTTGAAATACTCCTAAGGTCTAGAGTTTAGATACAGATCCAGAAGTTCAGATGCTTATCTGAACTGACTTTAAATTGACTGTATTACTCACTTTCCTTCCTGCAAGCAATGAAGAGATACACATGGAGGGTGGAAGCGGGGGGGAGAAACATGTGACCCAATAAAAGTTTTCACAAGGTCAAAAATTATTAGATTTGACTAGTTCCCATTTTTCACCTCCTACTTTAAACTTTTTGAGGGAGGGCAGCTGGTGTCAGCCAGATCCTTTCAGACTTCACGTCGTGCTGTAACTAAGCAGCCATCCACTTCAATGGTAAGGGATGATAATTGCAGGTCCTAGGCTGCAGACTGACGTCAGCTCTTCAGAGGAGATGCTGACTGCTTAATGAATATCAGTAGACACTGTTTAGCTTCTGCTCAGAAAAGAAAACTCAAAAATGGCTTTTAGGGAGCAGTCAGCATCTATTACCTTCTTTCTGATGATAATTTATAGATGTTTCTCCTTTCATTTGAGAAAAAGAGGCCCTGGGAAGAGTTCACTTCCAGAGCAGCAACTTCAAGTGTGATTATGTGGCAAAGAGAACAAGGTGACATATAGGTCTAATTAAAGAGTCCTTTTCTAGGAGAAAATTAATTTCTGTTACATGCTCAGCATGGTATGGATAGTCCCATACTGATTCCTTGCAGAGCCTCTTTATTTCCTTCAAGCCACACTGTTTATAATTCCCTCTGTAAAGCTTAGAAAGGTGTATTGCCCCACTTCATGCTGCTCCTTTCCCCTCATTTAGGGTTTTTGGAGTGTTGGGCTGTTCAGGCAGGCTGGGGGCAGGAGCTTGTTTCCTTTATCTTAATAACATGAAGACATGGAATCGATGTGGGTCCCATCTCCATGTGTGTTTCTAAGGTCCTACTGTTACAACCTTGTTACTGGGGATATTTGCACATGCAAACTCAGAGTTAACTCAATTTTTTATAAATCCCTGAAGCAGAGGAAACAGACCCATAGGGCATTGATGCTTCTGGTATTGCACCATTCCTGTATTCTCGCCTTCTTCCCACCACCAAATTCCTTCACCAAGAGGTCATAAAGAAGCCAGCTGAAACAAATCTGACAGTGGGGGGTTGTCTTCATCTCAGTGGGCTGGCTCCTGCCTCTTTGTAGTCTACTTGTGATGCCAGTGAATCGCAGAGGACAGAAAATTAAGGAGCGTACATCTCTCAAACCTGGGCTGTATTCATTATGATGTAGCTCTGCAGAACTCAAGTATTATACCTGGGGATGAATTTGGTCCATTAACTTTTCCTGAATGGCCAGCTTCTAGTGAGGATGTACTTGTTTTGAGGTCTTGCTGGGGCAATTAATTTAAATTGCATCCTTGAGAAAGGGGAGGAGATTTGGGAAACCAGAAAAGACCAGAGAAAATAAAAGGATGAAATAAGAAAGCTAATAAGTGTGGTGGAATTGAGCTTTGTTTTCATTATTGTGGTATGCAGCAAAATGCATTTCCCAGCGTTCTTCAAAGCATTCCAATAATTTGTCTCAATTAGCATGATTTAGGTGGTTGTTTCTAGCCTTTCAAATTTAGCACAAGGTTAATGTACATAAATGTATGATGACGTATAGAGGAACTATAATTGTCTTTAGGATGAAGTGTTCTAGCAGCATGGAATAAGTAAGAAATTGGCTGAGTAGGTGGACTTATTTCTACCGCCAAGACAAAATATAGTAATAAGCTGAACTTCAGGACTGCAGATATGTTATTCGCAGGAGGTTCAGTAGCAGGAAAGTAGGGAGCCTCTGAAAATGCTTTTGCTGATACTTTTGCATCAAGGCTGGTTTATTTTTAAGATTGTGGCTCTTTAAAACCTAGCATTTGATATCCAGCAGGGTTTCCTGTGTCTTAGTGCATTTAATCGTATGGAGCTGGGCAAGCTCAAACTTGCCTTTGAAAGCCAAACTCTTGTCTGCACTGGAAAGGTGGTAGTGAGGTATAAGAATGTGTGTACTTACTTGCCAGGGACTTTCAAGGTCTTTTGCTCTTTGTGAGACAGAGTTGTCGCTCTCTTTCTGCCCTGTCAGCTACATGGGTATGTCAATGTCCTTTCCCAAAGGGGTCTAGTAGCCCTTTGCACTGAAATCTGTCCTCTGCCCTTGAAGTTTTCTAGCCTCCATTCATAGGAGCCTCACACCCCTCTGCTTGGGCCTGGCAGATCCCTCCTCGCTCTCTCCTCTTCTTCAGCAGCATCTGGAGGTTCCTGGAGATTTACGAGCTTCTGCATGTTGTGTTGTATTGTAATGCACTGGGGTGGGACTGACTTTAGCCTTTCAAAAGGAGGTCTTACGGTAAACAGCCCTGTTCTCTGAATGGTTTTGTCCTTCTCTTTCATTTTGTCCTTCCCTTTTTTAATGGTGATATGTGTTCATATGCCCCCACCCATACACACAGTGCACACACAAATACATACTGCTCAGTGTTGTCTCAACCAAAAGGCCAGAGGGAGCAAGAAGCCATGTAATGATACGTGTCCCATGGAAGGTGACCACACTGTACGGAGGAAGATCTTCTGTAAGCACCTTGGGATTGTAGGAGCCATGCTACAGTTGCTCAACTGCTTTGCCTTGGGAGCTGTGAAACAGCATTTCAAGCCACTTAGGAGCTTTATATCCACAAAACACCACAGATGCATCAAACTGTAGAGTTTTGCTCCTAGTAAAGGAAGATCATGGGATGGTCAAAAGGAGGTGAGGTTCCAGTGAGACTTGGCTTGGCGTGTATTTGTTGCGTGATGAGAGTGAATTACATCCAGAAGCCAGTCTTCTCTGTGTCAGGTCCCCAAGCTCCTCTGACTAGTGTCTGCTTTGCATTAACATGAGTGGTTTTCCTGTTTTCCTTCAAGGGGTGAAACATGGTGTTGCATGTCGTTGTTTTCCTCAGAAACACCAACTGTGTTACCATGGCTGCTCCCTCTCTGAGATAACACGAGGAGTGTCAGCCCCCACAAACTCTATACACGGGTTTTTTAGTAGAAGGAAAGAAACAGCATTTCTGTCTTCCTTTGCAAGCGGCTGGAAAGTCTCCATGGAAACATTGGTTGTTCCACAGCATTAATTCTTTAGGCCATCTTCTTCCTTCATTCTGATCCTTAGCAAGGGAATTTGTGGATGCTGTGTGGTTTTCTGGTGCCTTGAGCTGAACGGGTGGCTTACACGGCAAGGCCGTCCCAAGGAATATATTTAGTGTCTCTGTCCCTCTGATGGGCAGAGCACCAGTGGTCTTTTTTGCCCCTCAAGCTCTGCTGCAACTATCCAAGCCGTGCCCAAGAAGTTTTGGTGCAGCATCTCATTTGTATGGATAGAATTCTGTTACACAGATAAAGTGATAATCCCCATTACCAGAAGCTAATTAATTTCATTCTTGAGTTTTCTTTGAGGTACTAACTAGAAATAAAAGGACTGAGACTGATAGAAGGAAAAAAATAGGGTGTTATGTTCTATCAGATCTTCCTCTGTGAGTCTGCTCTGAAGGAAAATAGCCTCTTTGCAGAATATATTAGAGCCACATCATATTTAAACTGCTGAGGTGATGCGTGAGGAACAGTTAATGCTACTGGGAAAGCATATTATGCAATAAAGGAGGCAGCAAGAAGTCAGGGAGAAACACAGGTGTGCCAGGGCTAGATATTTATCACTATTATTTTCTCCAGTAATTTTGTTTTGCACAAGTACACATGTATTTGTGAGAGTGACCACGCATACGTGTCCATATTCGCATGTGTTGTGTATTTAACCATTCCGTACTTAAAAGCTAACGGCTGGCAGAGGTGCAGACTGGTAGCCAAGGGCAGGCGTATGTTTGTTTAACTCACAGATGTGACTATGTGTGTCTCACAGGCCACCCAGGAACAATCACACTGCTCAGAGCATCTTCCCAACACGAGTAAGGGCAGCAGATGACTGGAGGTGCCTCAGGAGCAGTATGCAGAACAATTCTTTGCAATCTGGGATGAGGGGAAACCCACAGTTATCCTTTACTCAGATGAACTTTTTTTCTCAAGGTCTTATCTTTTCTTCCTTGCCTCCAAAGTATATCTTGTAAAGGGTGAAAGAAGAAAGCTTGTTTCCTCCTAAATCCCTGGACCTGCTCCCATAAAAAGAGCTGCAGTGCTAAGCACATGGAGATCTACAAGATGAATACACCGGGCTCGATTCATGCAAACCACTCCCATCACTATTAAAGAGCAAAGAGGATGTGGGGGGTGCAGAGCAGTACTGGGGGGGTATCCTCAAAGCGTGGGTCTCGGTGTGGGCTGCGCAGCCACTGCAGCGGGTGGTTTATTAAGCATTCTGCATGGGCTGTTTGCGGGAGGAGGCAGGCAGGGCTGCAGTGTGGAAATGTCAGCCTGCAAGCGTGCGCTAACCTACTTCCACCAGAGAGGCTGAGAATAACCTGCGTGCGCACTCCCCGATCTCGCCTTGAGTTTGTAAGCCGTGGCTGAAGAGGAGATTTATTTTCTGTGGGTTTGAAAGCGCGGCTGAATACTCTTAGGGAGGGTTGTTTTGTGTTTTGAGGCTGCAGCTCCCCTGCTGTATTTCATGTTTACACTGAATCCTTTGGTGCCTTGTTCTCAACCCTGCAATAGAAATGTCACGAAATCCATTGCAGTGTGTGCCGTCTTCTGATTTTTCCAACCACTTGCTAATGCTTTCAATAAGGTCTAAATCACAGCTCTCCCGGAGAGTGCTTTCTCTCAGAGCCCTGTCATACGCGGCTGTGGGTTTTTCTCCCTCACACCAAGCTGCCCTCATGTCAGCCTTTGCCTTGGGTCCCACCACAGCTTGCACACCCGGCAGCAAGCGTTAGCAAGGCAAAGGCATGGTTTTTGGTAAATGTATGTTTCCTGTTCATCTTCTCCAGACCCCTCCTGAGGATATTTTATCACCCCTCAATTGCCTTTTTGCAGGCTGGAGTGTCCTAGTACTCTCAGTTGTTCCTAATCTCCCCTGGTTTAAAGAGAAATAAGGACCATGCGGTAGTTTTGCATATCCACATAGGTACTTATCTGTTCCTTCAGCTACCCAAATACCTTTATAAATTGATAATGTAGTGAAAGGCTTAGATAAGCAATGGATTTATTCCATCATGTGAGTAAATCATGCACAATACTGGCCCTCCTTCTCCACGTAGCAAAGGAGACTCCATCAAAATTAGAAAGATTTCTATGTCTAAAAGACAGCAAGAGAACTGGAAGGCTCCAGTTCTCTCCAGAAAATAACCTAATCAAGGAACTGGTAGTCTTGACGCAGGCTTTCCCTACTGCAGTCTGACCATGTTGTAGTTTCTTGATTGCCTGCTGTTCCAAGGGTCATTTGCTCATATTTCTCCCTAGAACAGACTTGTTCAGAATCCAGGGGAAAGGTGCCACAGATATGTTTTACTTTGAAAGAGAAATATGGAAATCTACCTGGGAAAGTGAGTGGAGGAAAACTGCAAGCCATCTCCTGTATTTTAGCTGGTTTATTGCACTGCCTGGGAGTTTCTTCTCCTGCAGCAGTATGTCATTGGAATAATGAGGCAGCATGTTGCTTAACTGTGTGGTGGCCAGATCAGCGGGGATTTCAAGAGATAAGTAATTCTATTTGATTCTGTATCCAGGAATGATAATTTACATTCCCTTCTACCTTAGAGAGAGAAAAGCAGTCTGGGCTATAATTAGGGTTTTTTTTCCTCTGTCTCCTTTGGTCCTCCGTTCCTCTTATTGTCAGGCAACGGTGGCAGCAGCAGCCTTAAAAGCAGGGAGTCATGACAACTGACTCTTCCTAGAGCAATTTGGGTTGTTAGAAGGAAAAAAGAAATATCCCTGAAACACAAGTGCCTGAAAAAGCAATTAGATCACAAAACTGTATGAAGCAGGAAAATGACAGAAAAGGGCTGGGAACCACCCATGAGTTGGGACTTTGCTACCTGCGTGTTTGACTTCGGGGCTTGGTCTTTCACTAGTAAAAAAGTGAGTTGGATTCATTTACGTCATCTGAAGGTCTGGCTGTGGCTTCATGGCTGTAGATAAATAAATGCCCACACAAATAGCTAATTAAGTGCAGGAGGAGTGTCTTGCATAAGAGAACATTAATGGCTTTGGAGCAAATGCCCTGTTGAATTCCACAGGGTGAGATCTCAATCAGTTAATGGTTTAGAATAGTCCATCCTGAAGCAATATGTCTATGTAGCACCATACACGAGTGCTCACGGCCTACTTTTATTGCAGGCTTGATTGGATGAATTTGAGCTTCCAATTTAAAAAGTTACCCCAGCAGTGAAACATTTGGCCCAAATCTTAGATTGCAAACAAAAAAAGAGCCACTTTGAGGGAAGGAGTCTTCTGAATTGCTGTGACTAGATCTCTGCTTAACATGGCAGGGGATGTTTTATTAATCTCCACCCTTATTCTTGTTATCTCTCACACCAATAACAAAACTTTGTAGTTATCCCCAACTCTTTGTAGATGAGTTTCTTATTGTTTGCACATGTTGATTAGGTGAATCTTTCTTTCGAATCCCACAAGATATGATAGCCACGTGGTTTTGCCAGCTCACAGGCACAATGTTCTGGTGTTGAGAAAAGAAATCCCAGATCCATCCGTGATTTTCAGGCAACTTCCAGCTAGGTGCCACATTTTCCGTTTCAGCAGAGCATAAGCATCTGTGTGACTTGCATACGGTTACAAAACACATGAATATGGGAAGCCAGGGCTTCTGTTCACCTCCTAATCAGTGGGTGATCTAACATCTCCATGCAAATCAGTTATCAGAGCAAATCATTTAATTCTTTGAACTAAAGTTTAAGTTAATAAAGCTTCTGTTTTGCCCCTGTGGTCCTCATTCTTCTGGTGAAGTACTATTTGTCTGTTCAATATGAAAGGAGTTATGTGGGAGATCCCATATTGAAAAAATCTGTGGTTTCCATAAAAATCCGATTTATATTCTACTAAAATCAACCAGAAAAAATATTTCAAGAGCGACTTTGTTTTCAAATAGCTCCAGATGCAAAATGCTCCATGGCTTTATGTCAGGATTGTAAAAAATGAATAGAGCACAGTGAATTAATTTTGCTAATGAGCTTTGCAACCACACGATGCACTTAGGCATCTTCATACAATTAAACCACAGAACTAGGCAAGCAGATCCCAAGTGCCACCCTTTGTCAGAGCACTTCAGGACCCTGCAAAGTGTTATGTCTCCCCCTCCCTTTAGTTTCTTTCCATCACAAAGAAGAGAAATATACAGATCGGTTGTTTCAACAATTGAAAAATGATGTGTGGTGTTAGTTGCAACAGTATTTTTGTAGCTCGCATTTATTCTGCTATCCAGACAAGAAAGGCAAAGCAGTAGCATTTTATAGAGCAGAGAACATTTCTACACAGTTCTCTTAAATCTTTTTAGCAGCCCTTGAACAAAATGTTTACACTGTAAACAGAATTTAGTAAACAATCCACAAGACTTATCATGACAACCTACCTATCCCTCCTGAACCATTGTATTTCTATCCCATTCATTCCTAACATCTGCTGCTGCTGACCCTCTAGCCCATATTTACCCAGTTATAGTACTCTCTCTGCAGCCTTAAAATATTTCCTGTTAATTTACATCCATTTCTCTTCCATTGTCTGGTTTTGGCTGCTGGATTTTCTGTTTTTCTCTTTGTAAAGAGGAAAAAAAAAAGGTAACTGATTTTCGTTGCTTATGACTAAGAACCGGATAACAATGTGAATAAGCCCTGTGCAAACAGCCATGATCAGATAAACCATGAGTAAGGGATGTGCATGCCCCCCCAAGCTGTTCAGCCAACAGCCAGCAGTCCTGCCCAGCTCGTGGGGTGTCATGCCTGTGCTCTCCTAACGCTTCTCCTGACCTTCTGTGCTCCAGCTTCCCTGCACAGCCAGTGCGGCTCAGCCCTAGCCAGAACTCACTGCCTGCTTAACAGGGTCTCGAGCTCACGAGTTCTGTGAAGTCTAGTGATTATTAGGCTGGGATTCAAGGGGAAGAGCAAGGGTAAGCCTGAAGAGCATGCCAGCAGCTTACAAAAGTCATGCTCTGACCTCAGGTCTCTCAGAGTGAAAGGTTTTACATGAACCTACTGCACAGTCAAGCTGCTTTAATAAGAAAAGAAAACTCGTTTTTCTTTAAAAAAACAAACAAAAAAACCCCAGCATACAAGGAAACAAATCTGAGCTCTGTGGAATTAAACCTCCACCAGGAAGCACCTCTAATGCTAATCTTCTATTAGGGACTTGCGTCTGGTTTTTTGTTCATTGTGGTTTTCTTCAATAGAGGTCAGCCATATAGAAGGTTTTATAGATAGCAAATAGAGTGATTATCACCAGGGTAAAATAGCAACTTTGTTTTTGTAAGCCAGGGAAGTGTGGCTAATTGCAAGCAACTTCCCCCTTCATCAACTCTTAAACACTACACTGGCACTCGGGAAGCCTGGTTTCTCAGCTCAGCCACAGACTTCCTTGGTGAATTTGGGCAAGCCAGTAATAAGGAACCATCGCCCCATGCCTCAGTTTCCAGCTCCAGGTAATGGAGCAAGACAGTCCCATTAATGGTTGTGCTACAACTTCATACAAGGATATTGGCTTCAGAGGCAAGCACCAGTCAATTCCTTCAAGAGTGCAGTCCCCATCGGTCCCGTGAAAAAAACATTTCAGACAAATTTCTCAGGAAAATTTTGCAACAATTCCTTTAGTGCTTAGGGTCCCAGTGCACTGTCTGTAGGACTGTCCTGGTTTCAGCTGGGATGTAGTTAACTGTCTTCCTAGTAGCTGGTACAGTGCTGTGTTTTGAGTTCAGTATGTGCAGAATATTGATAACACTGATGTTTTCAGTTGTTGCTCAGTAGTGTTTAGGCTAGAGTCAAGGATTTTTCAGCTTCTCATGCCCAGCCAGGGCACCTGACCCAAACTGGCCAACAGTGTATTCCATACCATGGGACGTCCCATCCAGTATAGGAACTGGGAAGTGGGGGGCAGGGAATCGCCGCTCAGGGACTGGCTGGGTGTCGGTCGGCGGGTGGTGAGCAATTGCCCTGCGCATCATTTGTACATTCCAATCCTTTTATTACTACTGTTGGCATTTTATTAGTGTTATCATTATCATTATTAGTTTCTTCTTTTCTGTTCTATTAAACCGTTCTTATCTCAACCCAGGAGTTTTACTTCTTTTCCTGATTTTCTCCCCCATCCCACTGGATGGGGGGGGAGTAAGTGAGCGGCTGCGTGGTGCTTAGTTGCTGGCTGGGGTTAAACCATGACAAGGACAGACAGATTTATACCCTCCAAAGATTTGCCTCCTAAAAAACAAACTGAGGTAATAAACCTGCCATTCTGTCCAGTCTTTCTCCTGCCTCTCTACCGGCTGGTTAAGTGGTCAGCTAATTTATTTTGTGTTGCTTTCCATTAGGAGTGGAGGATTGATGCCTGGAAGTATTTTAATGGCACTGTTGACCTTGATAATAAAACTGTCCATTCTAGTTCGTATTGGTAACAGCATCCAATACCCTCTGAGTCACAGAGAAGCAGCAAGTCTAATAACACCACCGGTGAGAAGTCCCGTGGAAAGACATTGGTGGAGAGGCCTATTTTCAGTGCTCTCTCCCTTCTTATACCAGGCTCATCAGCACTCTGTGTGATTTGCCTATCCATTAGCAGATATTTGGGGCTGCGGTGATGCCCAGAACCATTTCCACGCTCTCTCCTGCAACTTGCTGGGTGCTCAACACCATATGACACTGACAGCTGCAACTGCTACTAGCTGCTATCTCAGGGCTGTGTGTAATTTGGAGAACAAGTTACATAATTCTGAAACCTAAAAATACCCCTGCACAAACGAAATGCATTAATATGTGTTTTTCTAACAGACGTGGAAATGGCTGCTGCTTTCCCAGTGCTTTTTGAAATGGGGATTCTCAACGCCTCTTCTTCATCTGACGGGGCTGACATTTGCAAGAGACATTTAAGGACACAGAGCAAGTGATAATTATCCTCAACATGCATCACAGGCTTTTTGTCAAATGATTAGAGAGGTGCCTTCCAGAATAATTAGCTTTCTGAAATGGCTGAGCCCCCGTCTGCTGTGTGTTGACTGAAAGGGACATGAAGTCTAAAGATTAAGCAAGAAGATGGCAGGTTCCCACCCCAGGGCTCACCTGTCCACCCATTTCCTTCCTCAGCCCTGCTGCTGATGTTCTCAAGTGTGCAGTGCTGCCCACCCCACTTTGCTCTGTTAAATAATAGCACTTGCTTTCACGTCTCCTTGGTGATGTAAGGGGAATATTTGTGACCTTTTCATTTCCGTGTAACGAGCATCTTTGCAGGTCATGGCAGAACAGTCAGTGACAAAACAAGCTTCTCTGAGCTACCAAGTCAGCACCACGAGGAGGAAATGCTGTTTGGATTGCTGCTAAAATATGTAAGCTAATTATCTTCAGCAACAATATGGGCATGTATCCCAGAGGGATCTGCCTGAGGTCATGGTGACTTTGAGTTACCCACTGCAATGGTCATGGTACTGGCAGTGGAATGTTGTATTTGTGTCTGGCAGTGATTTTTTCTGCTCACTGGTGGGATACAGGAGTGTACTTGCTTGGGGATAGTCTGGGAGGAGGCTACACTGAGCTCTGTATAATTTTAGTCTTCTGACTTTCCTACTGCAAAGTCTAGAGGACTATGAAAGATGTGGCCAAAGAGTAGCAGCAAATCACATCAACTCTTGCTCTCTTTAAAAAAAGATCAAGATATATGTACTAGCTCTCCATGTAGTCTGTAGGCCTTAGGTGTCTTGTACCTAGTAATTGCTGAGGACCAGAAGATACGATGGAAGTCTCCGCGCCATATTGGTAGGATCACGGTACCGAGCTGTAAATGATGGCTGAAATGATGAATAGGGAAAAGAGACTGTCCAAAAACAGAGTAATGACTCAGGCATTGCACTACTTGCTGTGATGTTCTGCTTGAAGAAATGCAAGTGGATGAATCTGACAAAAGGTGTGGCAAAACCCCAGCCATTACCCTCGCTGTAAATAGAGATACTCGACCAAAAATCAGGTCCAAGCAGCCATGAGCTTGAGTGTGCTCTACCCTGGCTTGCTGTAACCTTCACTGGGATGGGGCTTTCTCAAGAGGCAAGTATTTGTTGTGGTAGGACAGTAGTCAAGTGGTTTGTCAACTGGAAAATGCCTAGACAGCAGCTGCTGAACATTGCAGGGGTGTCCAATTGCAGTACATGGGCTTAATTATCACTCTTTCCCCATACATTCACGAACGCAGTCCTTGATCTGTATTTGCTTGGCTAGGCTGCTAGATTTCCCAACTAGGTTCATCAAGAATGTACTTCTGTGTCCAAAACTGCCACAGGCATGCAGCCATGCAGTTTTGTCAACTGAATAGAGCTGCATTCATGTCAAAACCGAAAGCGATGCCTCTGTCATGCTGGTGAAACTTTCGGGAATACCCTAATTGTATAACTGATTTCAGTGGAAGTCAAGGCCTCAGAATATTCATAAAACTTTCTGAGCCAAAATTAGGCCAAGTATCAGTAGGTATCAACTCCATTTATTTATTGATTGATTTGGGCTAAAGCTTGTTTCTCTTGGTTTGATTATGCAGAGCCCAGCAGAACAGACACTCAGCACAACATGTTCCCACAAATGAAAAAAGAAAAAAAAAAAGCATTTTGCTGTCAGTCAGTGTCCCAGTGACTACTACAATTTTACCCAGGACAAATTGTTTACCTTCTCACAGGTGTCAGGCTAATATTATTGAGAATAACAAATATTTGGCTTAGGACAAAGGCATATTAATCTTTTTTTTTCCCAGGTTTAACACTCCCTACCTTTCTTTGTCCTCAGTCTCTTTAGAAGCCACTCATTTGGCAAAATCAGAAATTAATTCACCACAGTGAGAGGACATGCTATAAATGAGTCTGGTGATGTATAAGGGAGGCACAACTGAAACTAGTGTCATATTCAGCTCCTCTAGGAAAGACAAGGAGTTTGATTTCTCTTGGATTAATGTCTTTTGCTCTTTATTCTAATAATTTTCATTTCCTGGTTCTAAAATCATAAAAATGTTTTCTCCTTCCATCCTTAGTTGCCTTAGGTAACTCTATTCAAGTCCAGTGGATTTACACAGATGTCAAAAAACTATGAAAAGCCAATCACGCATTTTAGTGATTGCCCTTCACGCCCTTGCTTTGTTTGCTACACACTTCTGCCTGTGGTGTATAAGTTACATTCATTTTGTACCATCACTGAAAGCCACATCAGTCGAAGTTGCGCTTTATTACAAACATTTGTTTTCTTTCCTGCTAGCACAGCCAGGCTGACTCTCATCCCACTTATACTGGTTTTACAGCACATAATGACAGTGACCACAATAACTGTTCTTCATTTACTGGCTTGACATAATAGTCAGACCAGTAAAATACCATTGACACCACTACACTGGTGGCCTGAAAAGTGTTTGACATTGTACATTTAAGATAAAGTTTAATGTGTTCTCCTCTCATTTTTTTCCCTTTATGAAGACAGAACTGCCTGGGATTAAATAGTCCAAGTCAGCTGTTTTTTTCAGTTCTATCCAATTACACATGGACAAACCAAGTTGGCACGTCCTAAAAAAGGGTAAGACCAATAGGTTTGAAGCAGACTTGCTGTGCAGGCACAATTGATCTGAGCATTTGCAGCACATCTGATGTACCGAGGATGGATTGAACCCTTTGTGTGTGTGAAGATTATTTCTAAAAGCAGTAGTGGACCATCTAAAGCAACAGAGTTGGGATGTCTTGTGTGTACCCTCTACTAGAAATATGTATGTATTTTTACCGCTCTTTGGTTTCAGATCAGGCCTCTTGGATGCTACTTTCCCAGCTCTGACAGCAATGGCAACGGATTTATCTGTTGCACAAAGGAAGACTTCTGTCAGGGGCAGACAGTGGTGAGACTAATTGCAAGCCTCTTGGCTACCCTTGTTTCTCACAAAAAAAAAAAAAAAAGTCTATCAGTTTAGAAGGCTTATGAAAGGAAACCTACAGTGTTATTTTAAAATCCAGAGAAAGTAACTGTGGGAATGTGGATGCATGTCTGGTCTGCGTCCTTTGAACCCCACTTAGAAGAGAACTGGTCCTAGGTGGTTGCTTTGCTGTGCTTGTTACAACTCAGTAGTCTCTCCAGACATGTGGTATTCACTGAAAGAATAAACAGCTGTCAGTCCAAGCTTGCCAAAATTTCCTGTGGAGAGTAAGACTTCTGCAGTTTTTCCAAGGTGTTTCTCCCATGAGTAAACATTACATCTCAAATCAGGAGTAAATACAGCAGAGGAAAGGGGGAATGTCAGAATCTGATTTTGCCTTGGCAGGGAATGATTTCACGGCTTTCTTATACATTGTCTAAATGTACAGACAATTTTTCTCTCCTTTTCCCTTCTAGAAATGAATGAGTAGCTATATATTCAAATGAAAAAGCTTTCTCTAAGCACATACACGGTTATAAACAGCCTTGTGTTTTGTAGTGAAAGGGTGAGGACTGCAGTATACTGAAGACCATTCAAGAAGGTTAAAGTATGCTCAGAATGCCTTCTTGAAAACTGTATTTCTCCTTAATCCTCCTTATTAGAATTCTTTCCTGCCTCAAAAACCATCTATGAATCAAGAAAACAGGGCAACATTTGGCTGAATCCTGCAGACTCTCCACATACCCAGCTGTCACATCACTGAGCAACTAGCTCAGTTGATGTAAGCGGGAGAAGGACATTGCCCAACTGTCAGGTGGTTATTCCAGGCAAGATGGGCTTTAGGCTTAATGTGCCAAACACTTGAACATGCGATTAACTCACAGCTTTTCCTTAAGTCCAACTTCAG
The DNA here is from genome assembly GCF_947461875.1 of Haliaeetus albicilla. Classification (NCBI taxonomy): domain Eukaryota; kingdom Metazoa; phylum Chordata; class Aves; order Accipitriformes; family Accipitridae; genus Haliaeetus; species Haliaeetus albicilla. Next base: position 11,824,548 of record NC_091509.1, on the reverse strand, counting down.
CGCTGAAGAGCATTGCTGAGTAAGAGTGGACATGTGTTACAAGTTAAGAACATGACTGAGTGAAGAATTTCTGCTCAATCCCATGACACTGAGATTAACAGGAGATCAGTCAGTGATTCCCCTGGGAAATGGACTGGGTTCCTTGGGCTGAAGTCAGAAAGTATAATAGGCTTATTGGGTGGACAATGCTGGTTTGCAGAGAGATGTAGAGATTGTAGAGTTGATAGGGGAGCTCAGACAAAGAACTCATAAAGAATGAGAACAAATGCACATTTTTAATGAGCTCTAACAAAAGTCTATTGAATAGTTTGTTCAATTTAGTTGTGTTTTGATTATTTCTATTGTCCTTTGTTTCCTGTATGCGGCTGTGATGCATCCAGGAAAAAATCATGAACATTTGCATTGAGAGTCATCCAGAATTTCCATTTAAAATGATCCACTTTGTTACAGTAATTAGCCTTGTAAGTGGAACAAAGCACACAACATTGACAATAGTTGCTAGTGATCACTTCACTTCCTAATCAGGCTGCTCCTTCAAGCATTCTAATTTATTTTACTAATGATTATAGGGCAGATGCTGCACAGATTTGCACCTCTAGGAACTCCAGTGAAATAGAGAAGCAGAAATTCTTGCCCAGTATGCCTAATCCTGAAGTATCCTGAGTAATTTGAGGGCCACGCAGTTATAAATAAAAGACTTTCCTTTCAGAGGTTTATTGATTTCAGATTTGAGTTCACTAACTTATATCAATTGCTGTGAAGTAGGCGTAGGTGTATCTGTTCAGTACGGAAGTGTTTCTGGGAGAGGGATGGTTGGTGCTGAGCCCCTTTCAGAATGGAACTGACAATCCTTGAAGATGGGGACGGGTCGCACCTACTTGCTTTGAGCTCTCCATAAGAACAAATAATCTCCCAGTTCGTTCTGCACCTTTAAATCAAAGTACACACTCATCTTGGAGAGAAAAAACTTAGCTTCTTTGAGAAGAATGATGATAAGGAGAGGCTGGTGAGGGGCTTAAACTCTTAATCCTGTGGCAGAAATACATATATTTTTCATTAAAATACAGGTCCAGCTATATCAGCGTAATCCTCTGCAATTAAAATCCCAACTGAGCATTAATATTCTCCACCTTTTATGAGTCAAAGCTAGTTCAGCTAGTCCCTTTAGCATGTTCTTTTCCACCCTTATACTAGGGAGCTGCCAGACAGACTTTGGCTGTAGTTTGCCTTTTGTGAAAGGGCAAGATGATCTACGTAGGTACAACAAATTGGTGTCTGTCTAAGCAAACACATGCATATATAGGCATATTTGGGTGCTACTGGGAACATTAGGGGGTGCCTTTTCTCCATGTCCTTGGCATGACCCTTACCACTTTCAGTTTCCTCCAGAACTCACCGAACTGTTGAGATATCTGCAGTAAATCTGCATCTGGATGGACTTGGGATAGGAGTAGTGACTTTGGCTAGTTTTTATTGTGGGTGAAAACTATCAGTGGAATCAATGTGCCGGATAGACTGCTGCATTGCTTTGCTGTGCTCCCTCCCTTTCCGTTGGTCTCTGTGTCCATGTGTTGTTTTGGAAAGTGCACAAAGGGGTGGGGGGAGGGAATCTAATAAAGTTCCTATTTCATCAAATAAAAAATAAATTGGAGATCATTAAGCTTGAAACAGGGAGAATATTTCAAAACACTGTGATTTTTCATGCAGCCTGTGGGATGCTATCAGTAGAAGAGCCTTCATCCACTAACGGCTCAACTCCTTTGTGATTTGGCCAAGCAAGTCTCTGTGTTGACTCGTAGTGGTGCAGAACTTCTGACTCACAGCTGAGCAGTTCTGGTCACAGATTTATGCTGATTGGTTCATTCATGTCTGGGAGGCAGAAGAAAAGTGGTTTGAGACTCATGGTGTCTCTTGGACTTGGTGCCCAAGAACCGTAAGTAGCCTAAGCTGTAACAGCAGACTTCATGACCAAAATAATACTTCCTCTTTCTAACCCTAACCCCTTAGGACTTTGCTACTGCTGCCCATTTCCCCTTCTACAGTTATAACCCAATTTGTGGTGTCACATCTTTGGAAGAGCTATGTAAAAGTAAACATGAGTGATATTTGAGAGAAAAACATAGAGACACATTTTCACGTCTTATGATTGGAGCTGATTCCCATCAGCAAAAAGTAAAGCTCAAGGAGGACAAACACAGACAGGAGTAACATGCACACGGACTCAGAGTAAAGGAATGATCTTAAATTCCACCACCATTTCTGCTCTGCTGGGATGGATTTGGAGTTGCCATATGTATGACACATTCATCAGTCCTCCCCACCCCAGTTTCTCTGTCACCAGGAGGATAAGTGCTTATTTATCCAAGAGGGCAAGGATACATCCATCAGTAGTTGCAAAATACATGTTACTGGAACAAAGAATATATTGTATGTGTTACCAGAGGGTTAAGACCCTTTGTTCATTAAGATGCCTCTGAGTGGAAGAATCTGTTCTCTGCCAAATTCGTCCTAGAGGCTTTGAAAAGAAAACCAGGACAGATTTCCTGCAGTCACCATTCAGGCCTGCTCCTGCCACGTCTAGCAGTGATAACACCCCTGCTGCAGCCAGCAGCAAGGGGATTCAGCCCTCCCTGTACATAAAGCAGAGCTGCCCTTGGTGCAATGCCCGGAGAGGACCGAGGGATTTAGCCCAGCAGTGCAGAGTTTAGCATTTCCTTCTGCTCACAGGTTATGCAGAAAAGCAAAAGCTGCAAGATCTCGATGAGACCGAAATATTAATTCTCTGTTATTGCATCAAGTTTGACTAACTAGCCGCATGAATAAATCTGCAGTCTTACTTTCTGCCAGCGCTAAGTTTCTATGGCAACAACAACCCATCTCATCTTTAGGAATTTCATTAGCAAGGGAGGGAAACGAAACAAAAAAAAAATCCCACCCCAAATCAAAAAAGATTTGTCAAACTAAGAGCAGCATCTCCCTCCCCCACCTCATTTTTTAGGAAAAGTCCACTTAGATTTTTTCTCATTTGTAAAGGTGTTTTTCAAAATTCACATCATTGTCTTAGAGAAAAAAAAAACCAAACAGCAAATGCTTTTGTATATCCGAATCAGAGAGGGAGGGATCATAAACATGCAGACTGGAGATGCACTGGAGGAGTGAACGTGGCTGTTGCAGCGCATTCAGCATTCAGATGAGCTCGTTTGCGTATACAGACAGAGAGAGTTCAGCTCTGTCTCCTTTCCCGACATGGGAAAAGAATGGGAAAGAGAGCTGGGAATGGGAGACCTTTTAGTGTGATCATAGCGGAGAGGCCTGGTGATAGAAACACTACAGGAGGACCAGGTGACATTTGGGAAGTTATAACGGAGCTTTATCCGTTTGTGTACGCATGTGCTTCTGCTTACAGAGCCTCGGTGTTCGATATTCCTGACATGAAAATTGAGTTTGTTGGATTTAGAAAGCATGGTTGTGCTTTCTCCTCCTCTCACCTTGGGCTGCCCTATACCCCTGTGACAAATAAAATAAATGTAATTTTAAAAGTCAATTGAATCAAATTGTTTAAAAAAAAAAAGCCACATGCACACAGAGAAAAAGGAGAAAGCGATGCACAGCCTCTGCTGTGTAAAATAGGTTGGTGCTTACATTGTCCCACCACCCTCTCTGAGCGGTTTCGTTACCACCTTTAAGCAATAGGAGGGGGGACTGCAGAGCTGTTGCACTCCTCAAGTCGGGGAGTTTGGCTTTGGCCCCACTTAAAAAGAGGTTAAAAAGTGTTACCCTTAATACAGCGAGCACCAGGGTCTCAGCTTTTGCCCTGGATCCTCTGGTGCCACGGTGCAGGGAGATGCAGAGAGCCCGCAGCCTTGCGTGCAGCATGGCAAAGATGCTGATCCCTGTCGTTTCTGGTTGCCTGTCCCAAGGCTGCAGAGGCAGCTCCACGGCCGCGCTGGAGGGGACGTGGATGGGGAATGACAGGCTTGGGGGGAAGAGTCAGCTAATAGCGGAGGGGGGGAGACACGGGCAAGGGAGCCCAGGCTGTGAACTTGAGGAAGGATTTTGGGGCGGGGAGGACGTTGTTTAACCCAATGTTTGCTCTTCCTGTTCACCCGGAGTTATCACTGCAGTTGGAACAAAATGCTCTGTTACAGCCTGTGCCACTACAAAGCAAATAGCAGCTAGAGAAGCCTTTACGAACCCTTTCTGTTGACTCACAAATACACAAGTACACCAGATTCACTGGGAAAAATCCCATATAAATGATATGAAACAATGGTAAAAAGAGTGTTCTGCTGCTTCTGTCATTTTTATCTGTGACCAGATGCCAGCTAGGAAGCCCCCAGAGACTGTATTATTTCAGAAATACTGACTGTAATGCCTTTTTCACCTCAGTTTTACAGTCAGCATTTCTGCTGACATCAGTGAAGCAATCTCCCAATTATGTCAGTGTAAGTGGATGGAGAAACATACCTGCCACTAACAAACATCCTAGCTCAGATTATTTTCCCCACTTTGCCTAGGAATGGCCAATCAAGACTTTTACAATCACAATTCCACACTCCCTGGTGAGCTATATAATTCATCCAGTCGGAGACAGTATCACAAAACATAGCTAACATATCAAATCACAACATGAATTTTGTATAGTGAATTGCAACTATTCACAAAAGGCTGTTAGTGAACAATTTCCAGCCCAATTTCGTTATTCATGGAAGAAATTTATAAGCGATTCTGAATAACAAATAAATCTAAGAATTTTGTGAACCATCCAGAACCAATGCAGGAGCTGGGAAGGGGAGCAATATTTGTGGAATAAATTATTTGCTGTGAAATTGGTTGGTTGGTTCTTTCCAGCACACCCTTGGGGGCTACTGGCCTGATACTTAAAAATCAACTAATGCATATTCCAAAAAGGGAACAACAGTATTTATTCAACTGTATCAGTGAAGAATGCAAAGTGACTGAGGTAAACCAATACTTTGCTCAGAGTTTGCCCACCAGTACAGAGACGAGTTCTGTGTAAAGGCATTAGCATTTTCTTTTCGGTTTGTCTCCTAGCTGTCCTTCTGGATGATTTATGTTTTCTCAAGTCCACAACAAAATCCAGGTAGCTTTGAACAGAATGCCTGGCTTCTAGTTTTGTCATAACTATAAATTCCTGCACCCTTTTTCCCCTCTCCTGGGAGTCTGCAGGAAGGCACTCAACAGTGGAAGCTCCTGGTAGGTGTATTTGCTACAAGGGCAAGAGGGGACAAAGCAGTGGGGTCATGCACATTTGTTCTCTCCATATTTCTGGCTGTCAGCCTGGCCTTAGCGTTGATTGTGTTGCATGAATGCAGTGCAAAGGTAGTTTCAGGGTATGTGCTCAGACTAGTGATCTGTCCTGATCATCTGCCAAATGAGTAAGTGCTGGATGTCATGCTAAAGCATTATTTCATTGGGCTATTGCATGTTCCTGTCTGTAGAGCTCCAAAACTCGAGCTATACAGGCCTCTTAGCATAGACGTAGTGGTTTATCATCATCACTAGTCTGGTCTGCAAAAGGGACTTGAATGCACGCTTCCCTGATAGTGTTAGTGCACCCTGATAGCTGCAAACAGGCTTTGGATACGAGCCTAAAGGTGGGCTTTGGGTTCTCAGACAAATCTGCCAGAAAGGAATAAGCATTGAAAGCACCTTACTTGTCCAGCCAAACTCTAACATACTAAACTGAGAACATCCCCTTGTTTAGTGACAAGGACACTCATTGCCTTGAACAGAAGTCACTGGTGAAAAATTGGTGTTAAACCATTTGGATGATCAGAGTGTGCTGTTTGGTGAGCCCTTCTAAAAGAACTTATGCATGGGTCTATTATTAAAAATAAGAAAGATTTCCATGGCTATAGCTCCATTGTTGGGCCAAAGAACAGAAAAATACTAGATTGCAATGTATTCTGGTCAAACTATTCCAGCTCTGAAAGGGATGCAGCGGGTCGTTTTAGTTTTAGATTTCTATTGAGCAGCCAGATCCCCTTTGTACCCTTGATTCATCCTTGTTAACGTGATTCATCCTAATTGCATTCGTTAGTATTGTTGCAGATACTGTACAAAATGTTCAAAGAGAGCTGGCTGGGGAGCTGGAGTGGCTGGCATCCTTAATGCAGGAAGACTAGTGCCTCTTTTCCCTTGGTGCTGTAAGACAGAATCCTAGTGCTATTTTAATGTTGCTTATTACACAAGTTTCCTGTGCCCACCAACGAGAAAAACATTAGCAGCAATTAGATAACTTGGATCAGCTGCACTCAGGGTCTTGGATCCACCCTACATTTCAGCACCCAAAGAACCACACAGTGCAAGGGCATGGAATGAATATTGAGGATGTTTCCCATTAGGGAAAGTGCTTTCTATTGTCATTGCAGACACTCCCCTATTGTCTACATGTCCACCAGGCATTTTGCAAAATTCTCTTCTCAAGACCAGTCTTGCATTCATGTGCTTACCATAAAACCACCCACTCTTGCACCGGCTTTCTGGGGGGAAGCTCATGCTGTAGGATTTCCATGCGTACCTCCAAAGCAGGTAATCTCACATGCTTTGGCATTTTCTTTTACAAACCAGTTTTTAAAATATCAGTCAAGAAATTATTTCATAGACTTTTTCCATTAAGGCTGAGTTACAACATGGCAATTTCTCCCACATTGCCACTATTTCACCATGTAGCTCTCAGCCAAAACATCTTCTCTTCTTCCTTGCCCTGCGGACATCTGCTTGTGCCCTTTCTCTGTTCCTGGTGTTCACTTCACTTGGCTGTATGTGTTTGCAGGGTTCAGCATCCCTAATCAACCTCTCAGTAGCCTGCTTTTTGTCGTAATTATATATGTGAGACCCAGTTAAGAACAATCTCTATGTACTACGTGTGGTATAATGGTGAGAAATACTATGTCTCAAAGACTCTGTAGGCTAAATAGACCAGACAGATGGAGATTGAGGGAAAGGATGTATCATCCCAACTTCACAGATGAGAAATGGAGTCATTGAATGAAATGGTGACATGATTGGGGATTTAGCTGAGCTCTGAACAGTATTAAACTAAGCACCATTTTATAACTCTCTTTAAAACATTATAAGGCAACTAGGGAAAAAAACTAGAGAAAGAAACGACAATGCATAGATGCTGCAGGATAAATCTTGCCCTTGTTTACTTCATTTTCTCCCCTCCCCCATGGATTTCAAACATCACTCAAACAAGCTTCTATTATTAGGCAAAACTCTCTCTGATACTTCAGAAGGCAGTTTCCCCCCTTTCTGTAAGAAAAGAGGGAATATGATGGTAGGAACCTAATTATGAGCGCTCTCAAAAAAACCTGGACTAGCTGATTTGCACTTAGCCCTTTTGACGGAAAGCAACTGAACAGTATACTTGAGCTGTAATTATTATTATCAGTCACTCTTCACGGTGACAACAAATAATTATTTTAAAAAGGCATGAAAACAGAATTAACCCTTTCCTCAGGCATTGTCTCTCTGAAGTGGCATAAGTCGGTTGTTGTTGCAGTTCAGAATACAGGTTGCGGAGCTGCTGATTTTGATTGTTTTTTCTCTCATTAAAATACCCTGGACTGAATTGAAAGTGCAGTTTTCAGCAGTGACTAGTGATCTGGAGTCCCTTATCTCCTGCAGGTTAGCTTGGCAGAATCCAGGTTTCAGAAGAAGGTTGCTCAAGTGGGGTTTTTTTTTTTAGTGATCAGGCCTTTTTCAGGTACTTCAGAAGTGGGTGCCTATTTCTGGTGAGACCTTTGGCTTCAGAGTGAAATGATTCATTGAAATTTCAACACACATGTGTGTTTTAGGCATCAATCATGCTATGTCTTATATTCACCTGGTCTCACATTAAGTAAGAGCTGTGGCAGTGACACCAGGAACATGGTCCCTCTGGACTTTCTGTAGGGCCAGATTCAGCCTTGTTCCACCACCAGCCCAGGACTGCAGTAACCTCCTCTGTACCCTGTGAACCTGAGTCCCATCCTGACCTGCAATGTCCACTCTGATTTTCTTGTTGTCCCTCAGTCCTGAAAGGTCACCGTCCCCCAGTGGATGGAGCCTGGGCAGGTGCTTCTTGCTCTCCTGGGACATTGATCCATCTGTAGGACAGTGAAAACACAAAAGGGTGGAAGGAAGAGGCCAGATGTAGGAGACCACTCACCCCTGGTATGCCACACTCGTTTCTGTAGGCAGCGAGAGTGGAGCATGAATGTTAAAGCATGGTCTAGGACACTGTGGTTTAATTTATGGCTTTGTTTGTACATCTGTTCATGCTTTAAGACAGGCACAGATTTAGCTGGATGGTAGGGGGGGCTGTAGCCCCTCTTTTGGGACTTCTCAGTGCTGCCTTCAGCTCTAACTCATCCTCTTCAAGGTTGGGGCTCCCAGCAGCCCTGTTACCCTGTGGCAGGTGAGGTGTATTTCAGCCCTGTTAATCCAGAGTTAACCATATCAGTATTTCTTTAGAAGCAAAAAACAAAGATGCAGGATCAGAAGCACATATTTCTTTCAGCCTAAAAGATATCACAACCTTTAATACAAGGGAAAAAAATCTACCAAGGCTCTCTGAATAGAGAAGGCAGCTGAGCATGGACGAATCAAGTGTCTCACCTGCATCCCTCCAGCTAGGAAACTAGAAAGCTGAGAACCCTAGTCCCCTTCTCTTCCTCAGCCCCTGGACCAACCCTCCTGAGAGAGCAGTGCAGCCTGGCAGATATGCCTAGTTGCTGTCTGTGGCTGTACGCTGGCACGAAGCATCGCCCTCGGTAATGAACTGGGAGCGCGGGGATGCCGTGGCCAAACCTCCCAAGAGGGGACGAAGCACAGCAGCCAGGGGAAAGAATGCAACAATCAATAAGCACACGATTTTTAATCAGTTCAATATGTGGCCAGGGTCTGTAGGAAATCTGTTTGCAATTGTTCCTTATTAAAGACAAATGACAAGCTGTTTTCCAGGCATAAACCTCTGCCTTTCTTCTCTAGAATGCCAAGACAATTATTTGTGGCATTATTTTTTTTCTTCCCTTGCTTTCTTTCCTTTTCTCAAAGGGTTCTCCCACACACATGGAACCTCCTCATTTCCAATGCATTTACAGTGGCAGGAGTTAATAAATAGAGCATTGCACTATTAAATAACAACAAGCTCAAATGCAGGGAGGAGAGGAGGGCCTCCCCACTGCTCAGTAATGCTTTGATTCAAACCAAAGCAAACAGAGAAAAGGCAGGGAAATTTGCAGTTTCAAAGCAGACCCATCTATTGTTATCTTGCCCTGTTCCTGTGAGTACTATGGCAAAGTGCATCGTACATCCATAGAGTTTCCCAGGCCCTGCACATGGTGCAAAGTGCTGAGAAGAGAGCTCTAAGGGTGACAGGTTTAGCTGCAAAAGATGAGCAAGAAAGAGAGCAAAACAGGCATTTCATTTTCTGAAGTGATTGCTGTTAAGCTGGCTTTAAATACCTCTGAGAAGTAGCAGACTTGCTTCCCCATTGGCATGTGCCTAAGTTAGATCCGTGTCAACAGTCACTACCTCCCATGGAGACCTTGAACGCTCAGATCTGTGAATTCAGCTTCCATTTGCTGCTCCTGGAGGATCCTCGCACTGATTAGGAAATTCCTCCTGTCCACTATCCTCTATTCAAGCTCTTTGTGAAAATCTACAGATCCAGAAAGTTAAATGCCAAAAAAGGACCAGATGCTCCCTTGCAGTCCCAAAAAGCTATCAGAGGCAGAGGCAGCCATAGCCATCTCCTGCTACATTTCAAAGAAAAGAACATTAAGAGATGGGTCGTGTTATGCCAATGCTGGTCAGCTGGGTCTCAGCTGTACCAAGGCTTTAGCATGCTGGCTCAGGAGGTGGACAGAAGGACCCTCACACCTCTGGTTTTCACAAGCTTTCTATCTCTGCCAGTCTCTACAGCAGCTCTGACCCTCCTAAGAGGGTTGCTTTTAAAATCCATGATGCCTAGGGAAATGATCTAGAAATCTGCATGATCTGGGACACACCAGGCTCTTGAAAGGTCAGGAGAGATCTGTGATAGCCAGCTCTGGTTGTGTTTTTTTTGGGTAGTGACAGTGATGATGGCATTGGTGGAAACTTCCCCCTAACAACTGTTGCAGAAGGGTCCATATAGAGATGCCATCCTTTGTGCTTCAGTCTTCGCATTATTTTTTCCAAGGAACAGAGTTGTCTAGACCACAGTAAAGGTGTCCTTAGTCCCATACCAGGGTATGGGTTACTGCCAGTCATCAAGAGCTTCATGACAAGGAGCGCAGGACACCAGAGAAAGCATTAAGAGAATGGCACATAAATGGCATTTCTTGCAGCCCTGAGAGAGACTATTCACAACTATCAAGCAAAGACCAGACACTGGTCTTTCCACCTGGGGGGGTAAAGGACATAACCAAAGCTCCTGTTATAGGCACTGAAACAGTTAAAAGCAAACCTCTACCACCCTGTTCCAAATTGCACTGTTGGCACTGAGCTGCACTGGCCACTGTATAATTTGAGAGTACAAGAGCTTTGCCCAGGAACAAACACTTGTTTGCTTGATTCCAATTTTTGGGCTCCAAGGACCTTCCTGGTAGGCGCTTAAGAGGCTATTGTTGGAGCTGAATAGAGCCATCAGGACCTGGCCCTAGAAGAAACAATCTAGGTAATCACACCTGGCTTTGCAGTGTAAATTCGAGACTGAAATGAAGCATGATTGCATGAGTAATTGAGAAATGGGCAGATAGACTTTTGATAGGCGGTATTATTTTTCTCTTGTTTTACATGGGGGAAGAATACATCATCTCAATTGGATTTTACCTATGTCCTAAGAAGCTTGCTTACATAATCACGCTACAGCCAGGACTGATTCATTCTGTGTCCAGATATTTCTTTTTAGTCTTGGGTTTTCTGGTTTTGGTAGTTGTTCCTTTTGTTTTACTTTATTTGCCATCAAATGGTGCTCTGGAGACTGCTTCATAACCACTAGTGATTTGTCAGTGTGTGGAGGGACGGTGTGTACATAGAGACACACGCAGCAACCAGCAAAACGCTGAGCTTCTGCAAATTAGTGCATAAGGGAAGACCACCGTGAGTATAGCAGTCTCTAATTTAGTCTCTAACAAAAGTGTCCAGGAGAAATGAGTTTTGGGAGGGAGTACTAGCAACGTTATCATAAATTGTCAGAGGGGTAACCTCTCTTAGGCACGTCAATGGTTCTGTTACATCTTTAAGAGCTGAAGCCTGCACGTGGACCTCTGATGGTCAAAAGACTGGCGAAGTGCAAGAGGGGCAGGACTGATGTGAACTCACCTTCCAGATACCCATGAGTGATATGCATCAGCGAGACTTGGCCAAAAGGGAAAGTCAATATATACCCCAGGGCTTGCTGAAGAACTAGTGCCCTTGTAGACATTTCAGAAAGGCTGCTGAAAGCAGGCAGCAGCCATTTCTTGCCTGTGCCAGACTCCAGATACATCCACACCCACCCACGCAGGGAAAGGAATGTAAATCAAAAAACTGAAGCAGTGTGACAGGTCTGTATCTGCAGGGTTAGTGTTTTTAATTTGAACAGTCCTATATACAAGGGCTGAGATTAAAGACAAGAGTAATTGCATCATTTGCTTTCTGCCTTCTTTTTACCCCTAGATGTTCATTTAAACATATATAGAGAGTGTGCACACACAGGAAGACAAAAGCTTTTAACCTATAATATCCTGATAACAAGAAGTATCAACACTGCTCAGAAAAAAAGGTATGGAAACGCTACACCTGACAACACAGCCTTGAGCTGTGAAAGCAACCCTCAAATGATGGGACATGAATAATCAAGTAAAATAAAGCAGATGGATGGAGGGATAGACACACAGATAAATAGATAAATGAGGGTCTGTATCTCCAGATGCAGTCAGGCAATTAACTCTCAAAGAAACCAAGAGGCGTAATTCAAATTAATACCTTGGAGGATCTAAGTTTATATCAATATAAAGAACTATATTTGAGATTTGGCATGAATTCCTCACTTTATTAAAGATAATAAGGTCCAGGTCCCTCCCGGAGCCATCGTTTCGTTCATCGTTCTGAGATGCATATCTCGGTACTTGCTGGGCATTATAGGCTTTTCCAGAATTGATTGGCATTGACCATCTGGGCCAGATTTTCAAAGGAATTTTGTCTCCTTTGAGACAGGGAGCAGATTGCATGTCACAGTGCTCCTGGAGGGTATTGAGATGGTTTGAAAATCTAGCCACAAGTGACACAAGAGAAGCAGCTGGTTGCTGAGCACTTACAAATGTGATTCTAAGCCCTTGCAAAAACCTGGATCAGGCATTTGGGGGTGCGTACAATCAACTTCATCTTTTGATTTGGGGTTTTTTGCAAACGTAGTTGTCGCCACAAAGAAAAATCTTCGCTGCATTAGGTTTTTGACATCAGCACCTGCATGCCTACCTGTCTGCCTGTCCAGAGAACAGCCTACTCTCTGATTACAGTGTAAGGGTCTTTTCTTGCAAGATCACCTTCTTTTCTCATTTCTCCTCTTCATCCCGGTGAAAATAATAGGGCTAGTTGCAAAGAAAAGCCTCTCAACTAAGTGATTTCACCCACTTACAGTTCAGGGAACCTACGGGTATCTTAGATGAAGGCCTAACCCCAAATAAGTTGTGTTGTTTCTTTCCCCAAATTACTGGTTTACAGAGAAGGGGGAAAATTTACATCCAGAGAGAAAGTAAGAGAAGGTTATTGGGGGTGGGAGAGAGAAAGGAAGGCAAGCTAGGCACAGAACGGGCCAGCTATTTTTCCTCTTTTCTTTCAAAAATCCCTGCCAATATGCTAGCTGTGCCATCTGGCATCCATGATAATTTTGACTATGTGTAATTGCAAGCTGCAGAGAATTTTAGGGAGGCTGGAAATTTCTCTGTCTAGGTTCTTATGTAGCCATTATCACTGTAATCATTGAATACAGGAAAGCAAAATTTTCTTTTTTCATACTCTCCTGGAATGAAAAGCTCTTCAGTCACTTACTGTCTTTTTCACTTCAGTTTGTTTCATTAGAACAGCAAAGCAAAGGTGATGTTAGTTCCCTCCCCATCCTCCATGAATATTTCATGTAATTTTAGAACTATAATTTCAGAGAGACAGAGAACATAAAATTAATCTATTTCTAAACAAATTCCCCACCATAGATTTGTAAATGAGACAAGAATTTTAAACTGTGAATTTACATTTCAACTTTTCTCCATTTCTTTTGCTTCATGTTTTCTTTACACATTTCATTTTGAGCGATGAACCTCCATCAGTCAGTTTCACTCCTATTTCTAACTATTTAAGCTACTTTCTGCTTTTCACGTATTATTTTTACATTTCTGGAGTATGAGACTTTCTTTCATCAGTAAAGTGAAGGAGAAGCAGAGAACAAGTATTCAAAGGAGGCCTTGCCAAATCCTTTTCCATATGTATGGTTGCTGCTATTTTTTCCTTCCCAGAACTTACATTTACCCAGACAAAAGATAAAGACTTTATTAATCATTAGGTCAGGTGAAGGAGGCAGATGGGATACCATTTAGCGATTCCTGCACCCTAGAGAAGAGCTGGCCCCCACCAAGCTCTTGCACGCTTTACAGCTGCCTGGGGATGCTCTAATTTCCACTGCTTGGCCATGACCCCTATTGGATCATCCTCCAGCTCTGTGCACTTAGAGCACCCTGCGTTCAGGTCATGCCCCATCCCAGCGCACCTCTCTGCACCGGAGTTAAGTGGATAGCTGTGAACATATTAGTTCTGCACCACCTGCCAGTCTCTGCCATGCCGGAAAAATTACCACTGAACCAGCTCTGGATGCCTTCCAGGTCTTGTGGGCAAAAGGGCAGGACACCGGGGAGACTGTGGCATCCCAGGACACAACACGCAGACAAACCAGGGCACGCTGCTTTACGAGCAACGAGAAAGCTCTTGCACTGTTCCACTGACCCCGTTCCCTTTGCAATTCTCTCCCCAGATTACAGAAGCATGGGGAGGCAGGGGTGCTCCTGTGTCACGC